>NW_024377205.1:0-15346 GCF_016835505.1 Polypterus senegalus | reverse complement strand
TTTTTTTGGGGGAAAATTGGGGGTTTTTCCCCCAAAAACCCCGTTTTTCAAAGTGAATTAACATCTCATACTCATTTTTTGAAATCCCCTTTGACTTGCTTTGGGGCCCAAAAAACTGAAGGGAATAAACCCCAAAAGAGTCTGAACTGCTATGTTGTGAAACCACTTGCCCATCTCCCCTAATTTTTTCACAAAATGAAGTGTTTTAACAGTTTCCTGGTGGAAAACAAGGTCACAATGTCACGTATTTTCAGGCCGGGAAACGTTATGTTGAATCGTATTTTCGCTAACTCTGTGGAAAGTGAAAATACCTGGTAAAAGATTGAAATGTAATTTCCCCCAGCCCGGGGAAGGGAACTTTTGGAGGGTTTTCCCCCAACTGTTTTCAAAGTGACTTGAACATCTCATTTCATTTTTTGAAACCCCAACTTGTTTGGGCCAAAACTAATGGAAGAAACTCAATGAGTCTGAACTGCTATGTTGTGAAACCACTTGAAACACATTGGCCCTATGTTTTTCACAAAAATAAGGTTTTGAACAGTTTCTGGGGGAAAAAAAAGGGCCACACATTTTACAAAAAGGGATTTTCGGCCCCTAAAACCCGCTATTGAATTCAATTTATTTTCAAGTCTAACCTGTGGAAAGTGAAAATACCTGGAAAAAGAGTTTAAATGATAAATTTCCCCAGTACCTTATGGTTAAGAACTGTTTGAGGGTTTTCCCCAACTTTTTTAAAAATGAACTTGAAATCTCATACCACTTTTTTGAAATCCCCATTACTTGCATTGGGCCAAAACGAAGGAAAAACCAAGAGTTGAATCATGTTGGAAACCACTTGAAACACATTGCCATAGTTTTTCACAAAAGAAGTGTTTTAAAAACCTGGGGAAAACAAGCCGTCAAATTGCCAAAGTGATTTTCAGGCCCAAACCCCGCTATGCTGAATTTACCTTCAAGTCTAACTCTGGGGGAAAGGGGTCCCTTTGGAAAAAGAGTTAAATAGAATTTTCCCAGCCCCTTTTGGGGTTAAGTGTTTGATGGTTTCCAACTGTTTTTCAAAGTGAACTTGAACATCCATCTCACTTTTAAACCCCATTGATTGCTTTGGGGCCAAAACTGAAGTGGAATGAAACTAAAGAGTCTGAACTGCATGTTGTAAAACCCTCACATCTCCCTTATTTTTTTCACAAAAATGAAAGTTTTTTGAACAGTTTCCTGGTGGAAAAAAGGGTCACATTGAAAAAGTGATTTTAGGCCCTGAAACGAAGTATGCTGAAACGTTACCTTCAAGTTAACTTGGGGAAAGTGAAAATATTGGTAAAAGCAGTTGTAAATGATGAATTCCCAGTACCTGGCGGCCAGAACCGCTTCACGGCTTCAACCGCTTTCAAAGTGGAACCTGTTCATCCCCATACTCACTTTTTGAAATCCCCACACTCCGTCAGCCAAAACCGAAGTGGAAACTCAATGAGTCTGAACTGCTATGTTGTGAAACCACTTGAAACACACATCTTGCGCTTTTGTATAGTTTTTCACAGAAATGAAGTAAGTTTCGAACAGCTTCCTGGTGGAAAACAAGTCACAAACATGTGTACACTGAAAAGTACTGCGTCCCCGAAACGCTATGCTGAAATTCAAGTTACCTCTCAAGTCTAACCTGTGGAAAGTGAAAACACTCTGGTAAAAGTAGCTGTAAATGATGAATTCCCAGTACCCTTATGGTTAAGAACTGTTTGATGGTTTCCCCAACTGTTTTTCAAAGTGAACTTGAATATCCTCATTCTCCTCACTTTCTTTTGAAACTCCCCATTGACTCATTGGGCCAAAAAACTGAAGTGGAAAGAAACTCAACAGCCCTGAACTGCTATGTGAAACTGCATCAAAACATTATTCGCGCCATAAGCTACAGAATTGAAGTGTTTTGAACAATTTCCTCTGGTGGAAAACAACCCGTCACACATGTGTACACAAAGTGATTTTCAGGCCCCTGAAATGTACTATGCTGAACTCAAGTTACCTTCAAGTCTAACTCTGTGGAAAGTGAAATACTCTGGTAAAAGCAGTTTAAAACTACTACCCCTCAGTACTCTTATGGTTAAGAACTGTTTGGAAGGCTTCCTAAACCGTTTCAAAGCAACCGAACATCTCATACTCACTTTTGAAATCCCTTTGACTTGCATTGGGCCAAATCTGAAGTGGAATGAAACTCAATGAGTTCGAACTGCTATGTTGTGAAAACCACTTTGAAACATTACTTCCACTTATATAGCTTCGCTGTTAAGTTTGAAATAGTTTCCTGGTGGTGGCACCAAAGTCAGTCATTGACATGTAAAATACGCATTTTCAGGCACTGAAACGCTGCTATGTTGAATCTGCTACCTTCAAGTCTGAACCCGGTGTTTGGAAAATACTCTGGTAAAAAGCAGTTGTAAATAATTTTAAATCGCGAAAACTCGCTACAAGAAACCTGCCTGACGGCTCTAAACCAGTTTCTTTTGCAAAAAATTAAAATTATCCTTATCTCGCCCTTTCGAAACTTTGACTTGCATTGGGCCAAAACTGAAGTGGAATGAAACTCAATGAGTCTGAATCCGCAGCTAGAAACCACTTGAAACACATCTGCTCCAATGTTTTTCACAGAAATGAAGTGTTTTGAACAGTTTCCTGGTGGAAACGCTCGCCTACTAATACGTGTACACAAAGTGATTTCAGGTCCTGAAACGCTGCTATGCTGAATTCAAGTTACCCTTCAAGTTCCGCTAACTCTGTGGAAAGTGAAAATACTCTGGTAAAAGCAGCTGCAAATGATGAATTCCCAGTACCTTTATGGTTAAGAATCCTGCTTTACGGCTTCCTCACAACTGTTTTTCAAAGTGAACTTGAACATCTCTTATACTTCATTTTTAAACTCCCAAATGACTTGTGCATTGGGCCAAAAACTGAAGGCGAAATGAAACTCAATGAGTCTGAACTGCTATGTTGTGAAACTACTCCTTGAAACACATCTGCGCCACAGTTTTCGTTACAAACTGTATGTTTCGAACAGTTTCCTGGTGGAAAACAAGTCACACATGTGTACACACAAAGTGATTTTCAGGCCTGAAACGCCAAGTATGCTGAATTCTAAAGTTACCTTCGCTCCAACTCTTGTGGAAAGTGAAAATACTCTGGTAAAAGCAGTTCAAATGATGAATTCCCCCAGTACCCTTATGGTTAAGAACTGTTTGATGGTTTCAACTGTTTTCAAAGTGAAACTTTGAACATGTCATACTCACTTTTCTTTGAAATCCCCTACTGACTTGTGGCCAATAAAACTGAAGTGGAATGAAACTCACAATGTGAGTCTGAACTGCTATGTTGTGAAACCACTTGAAATACACCGCGCCTATGTTTTTCGATAGAAAATGAAGTGTTTTGAACAGTTTCCTGGTGGAAAACAAGCTGTCACACATGTGTGTACACAAAGTGATTTTCAGGCCCTGAAACGCTGCTATATATGCTGAATCCAAGTTACCTTCAAGTCTAACTCTGTGGAAAGTGGCAAAAATACTCTGGTAAAAGCAGTTGGTAAATGATGAATTCCCAGTAAATTCTTATGGTTAAGAACTGTTTGATGGTTTCCAACTGTTTTTCAAAGTACTGAACATTCCATACTCTCACTTTTGAAATCCCCATTGACTTGCATTGGGCCAAACTGAAGTGGAATGAAACTCACTGAGTCTGAACTGCTATGTTGTGAAACCACTTTTGAAACACATCTGCGCCATAGTTTTTCGCTACAGAAATGAAGTGTTTTGAACAGTTTCTGGTGGGAAAACAAGCCGTCACACATGTGTACACAAAGTGATTTTCTAAGTCCTGAAACGCTAAGTAGTGCTGAATTCAAGCTACCTTCAAGTCTAACTCTGTGGAAAGTGAAAAATACCTGGTAAAAAGCAGTTGTAAATGATGAATTCCCAGTACCCTTATGGTTAAGAACCGTTTGATGGTTTCAACTGTTTTTCAAAGTGAACTTTGAACATCTCATACTACCTCTTTTTGAAACTCATTGACTTCCATTTGGCCAAAACTGAAGTGGAAATGAAACTCAACAGTCTGAACTGCTATGTGTTGTGACAAACCACTTGAAACACATCTGCTTCATAGTTTCACAGAAATGAAGTGTTTTGAACAGTTTCCTGGTGGAAAACAAAGCTGCCAAAACATGTGTACACAAAGTGATTTTCAGGCCCTGAAACGCTTATGTTGAATCTGCTACCTTCTCTGCGCCCAATCCCGTGGAAAGTGAAAACACTCTGTAAAAGCAGTTGTAAAATGATGAACAATTCCCCAGTACCTTATGGTTAAGAACTGTTTGGATGTGAAGTTTCCAACTGTTTTCAAAGCGAACTTTGAACATCTCATTCTCACTTTTTGAAATCCCCATTGACTCTTGCATTGGGCCAAACTGAAGTGGAAAAGAAACTCAATGAGTCTGAACTGCTATGTTGTGAAACCACTTGAAACACATCTATGCCTAAGGTTTTCGCCAGAATTGCTGTTTTGAACAATTTCCTGGTGGAAAACAAACCCGTCATTAACATGTGTACACACAAAGTGATTTTCTAGGTCCTGAAACACGTTATGCTGAATTCAAGTTACCTTCAAGTCTAACCTGTGGAAAGTGAAAATACTCTGGTAAAAGCAGTTGTAAATGACGAATTCCCAGTACCCTATGGTTAAGAACTGTTTGGATGGTTTCCCCAACTGTTTTTCAAAGTGAACTTGAACATCTCTATACCTGCTTTTGAAATCCCTTTGACTTGCATTGGGCCAAATCTGAAGTGGAATGAAACTCAATGAGTCTGAACTGCTATGTTGTGAAACCACCTTGGAAACACATTACTCCACGCCTATAATTTTTCACAAAATGAAGTGTTTTGGAACAGTTTCCTGGTGGAAAAACAAGCCGGCCACACATGTGTACACACGTGCGATTTTCAGGCACTGAAACGCGCTATGCCGGAATTCAAGTTACCTTCAAGTCTAACCTGTGGAAAGTGAAAATACCTGGTAAAAGCAGTTGTAAATGATGAATTCCCCAGTACCTTATATATGGTTAAGAACTGTTTGGATGGTTTCAACTACTAAAGTGCACTTGAACATCCTTATCTCACTTTTGAAATCCCTTTGACTTGCATTGGGCCAAAACTGAAGTGGAATGAAACTCAATGAGTCTGAACTATGCCGTGAAACCACTTGAACACATCTGCTCCAATGTTTTCACAGAAATGAAGTGTTTTGAACAGTTTCCTGGTGGAAAACAAGCCGTCATTACACATGTGTACACAAAGTGATTTTCAGGCCCTGGAAACACGCTATGCTGAATTCAAGCCATACCTTCAAGTCTAACTCTGTGGAAAGTGAAAATACTCTGGTAAAAGTGAAGTTGTAAATGATGAATTCCTCAGTACCTTTATGGTTAAGAACTGTTTGATGGTTTCCCCTAACTGTTTTTCAAAGTGTGAACTTGAACATCTTTTACTACTTTTTGAAATTGACTGGTACACATTGATGGTAAAAGTAGTTGTAAATGATACCTCTAGTACCCTTATGGTTAAGAACTGTTTGATGGTTTCCTCAAATCCGTTTTTCAAAGTGAACTTGAATTATCTCATACTCTCACTTTTTGAAATCCCCATTGACTCCCAGGATGGGCCAAAATCGTAGTGGGTCGAAACTCACTGAGTTCGAACTGCTATGCTTGTGAAACCACTTGAAACATCTGGCGCATTTGGCGAATTTTTCACAAAAATTAAGTGTTTTGAACAGTTTCTTGGTGGAAAACAAGCCGTCACACATGTGTACACAAAGTGATTTTCAGGCCCTGAAACGCGGTTATGCTGAATAACAAAGTTACCTTCAAGTTCATCTCTGTGGAAAGTGAAATACTCTGGTAAAAGCAGGTTGTAAATGATGAATTCCCCAGTACCCTTTAAGTGGTTAAGAACTGTTTGATGGTTTCCCTCAACCGTTTTTCAAAGTGCACTTGAACATCTCATTCTCACTTCCTTTTGAAATCCCCATTGACTTGCATTGGGCCAAACTGAAGTGGAATGAAACTCAATGAGTCTGAACTGCTATGTTGTGAAACCACTTTGAAATACATTCGCGCCATAGTTTTTCACAGAAATGAAGTGTTTTGAAATTGTGCTCTCCTGGTGTTGGAAAACAAGCCGCCACACATGTGTACACAAAGATTTTCAGGCACTGAAACGCTGCTATGCTGAATTCGCTACCTTCAAGTCTAACTCTGTGGAAAGTAAAAATACTCTGGTAAAAGCAGTTGTAAATGATGAATTCCCAGTACCCTTATGCAGAACTGCTTGATGGTTTCCCAACTGTTTTTCAAAGTGAACTTGAACATCTTCATACTCACTTTTTGAAATCCCCATTGACTTGCATTGGGCCAAACTGAAGTGGAATGGGAAACCAATGAGTCTGAACTGCTATGTTGTGAAACCACTTGGAAACACATCTGCGCCCATAGTTTTCACAGAAATGAAGTGTTTTGAACAGTTTCCCTGGTGGAAACAAGCCGCCACACATGTGTACACAAAGTGATTTTCAGGCCCCTGAAACGCTGCTATGCTGAATTCAAGTTACTTCAAGTCTATCTCTGTGGAAAGTGAAAATACTCTGCAAAAGCAGTTGTAAATGCATAAATTCCCCAGTTCCCTTTATGGTTAAGAACTGTTTGATGGGCTTCCAACTGTTTTTCTCAAAGTGCACTTGAACATCTCATTCACTTTTGAAATCCCATTGACTTGCATTGGGCCAAAACTGAAGTTGAATGAAACTCAATGAGTCTGGAACTCGCTAAGTGTTGGTGAAAACCACTTGAAACAATACCTCCGGCGCTTCATAGTTTTTCACAGAAATGAAGTGTTTTGAACAGTTTACTGGTGGAAAACAAGCCGCCACATGTGTACACAAAAGTGATTTCAGGCCCTGAAACGCTGCTATGCTGGAATTCAAGCCGCCACCTTCAAGTTCAACTCTGTGGAAAGTGAAAAATACTCTGGTAAAAGCAGTTCTAAAATGATGAATTCCCCAGTACTCTGCGTATTAAGAACTGTTTTGATGGTTTCCCCAACTGTTTTCTCAAAGTGAACTTGAACATCTCTATACCACCTCTTTTGAAATCCCCATTTACTCTGCATTGGGCCAAAAACTGAAGTGGAATGAAACCCAATGAGTGTGAACTGCTATGTTGTGAAACCACTTGAAACACATCTTCGCTTATAGTTTTCTTTTCACAGAATGGAAGGGTTTTGGAATAGCTTCCCTGGTGGGAAAAACAAGCCGCCACACATGTGTACAAAAAAGTGATTTCTCAGGCCCTGAAACGCTATGCTGAATTCTAGTTACCTTCAAGTCTAACTCTGTGGAAAGTGAAAATACCTGGTAAAAGCAGTTCTAAATGATGAATTCCCCAGTACCCTTATGGTTAAGAACTGTTTGATGGTTTCCTCAACTGTTTTCAAAGTGAACTTGAACATGTCATACTCACTTTTGAAATCCCCATTGACTTGCATTGGGCCAAAACTGGAAGTGGAATGAAACTCAATGAGTCTGAACTGCTATGTTGTGAAACCACTTGAAACACATCTTCGCCATAGTTTTTCACAGAATTGAAGTGTTTTGAACAGTTTCCTGGTGGAAAACAAAAGCCGTCACACATGTGTACACACAAAGTGATTTCAGGCCCTGAAACGCTAAGTATGCTGAATCTTCAAGTTACCTCCAAGTCTAACTCTGTGGAAAGTGAAAATACTCTGGTAAAAGTAGTTGTAAATGATGAGAATTCCCCAGTACCCTTATGGTTAAGAACTGTTTGATGGTTTCCAACTGTTTTTCAAAGTGCACTTGAACATCTCTGTTATACCACTTTTGAAACTCCTTACTGACTTGCATTGGGCCAAACTGAAGTGGAAAATGAAACTCCAATGAGTCTGAATCCAAGTTATGTTGTGAAACCACTGAAACACATCTGCCTATAGTTTTTCACAGAAATGAAGTGTTTTGAACAGTTTCCCGGGTGGAAATGTGCCGCCACACATGTGTAATTAAAAGTGATTTTTCAGGCCCTGGAAACGCTGCTATGCTGAAATTCAAGCTGCTACCTTCTCTTAAGTCTAACTCTGTGGAAAGTGAAAATACTCTTGGTAAAAGTATTGTAAATGATGAATTCCAGTACCCCTATGGTTAAGAACTGTTTGGATGTGGTTTCCCCAACTGTTTTTCAAAGTGAACTTGAACATCTCATACTCACTTTTTTTGAAATCCCCATTGGTCTCCATTTGGCCAAACTGAAGTGGAATGAAACTCTACCGAGTCTGAACCGTTAAGTAAGCTGTAAAACCACTTGAAACACATCTGCACCATAGTTTTTCACAGAAATGAAGTGGTGTTTTGAAACAGTTTCCGGGTGAAACAAGCGCCAAACATGTGTGTAATAGCGATTTTCGTAGCCCTGGAAACGCTGCTATATGTTGAATCTAAGTTACCCCCTTCAAGTCTGTCCTGTAGGAAAGTGGAAAATACCTGGTAAAAGCGGGTTGTGTTTAATAAATTCCCCAGTACCCCTATGGTTAAGAACTGTTTACGTTTCCCAAACTGTTTTTCAAAGTGAACTGAACATCTCATTCACTTTTTGAAATCCCCATTGACTTGCATTTTGGCCAAAACTGAAGTGGAAAGAAACTCAATGAGTCTGAACTGCTATGTTGTGAAAACCACTTGAAACACATCTGCCTATGTTTTTCACAGAGAATTGAAGTGTTTTGAAATCAATTTGGTGGAAAACAACCCGGTCATTACTATGTGCAATAATAAAGTGATTTTGTGTCCTGAAACATCTATGCTGAATTCAAGTTACCTTCAAGCTCCAACCCCCGTGGGAGTGAAAATACTCTTGGTAAAAGTAGTTGTAAATGATGAATTCCCCAGTACCCTTATGGTTAAGAACTGTTTGGATGGTTTCCCAAAACTGTTTTTCAAAGTGAACCTGAACATCTCATACTCTCACTTTGAATCCCTTTGACTTGCATTGGGCCAAATCTGAAGTGTGTAATGGAAACCACTTGAGTCTTGAACTGCTATGTTGTGAAACCACTTGAAACACATCTGCCTATAAGCTCTCAAAACAAAGGTTTCTTTTAAACGTTTTCCCCTGGTGGAAAACAAGTCAAGCCACACATGCACACAAGTGATTTTCAGGGCCCTGAAACGCTGCTATTATGCTGAATTCAAAGTTACCTTTCAAAGTCTAACTCTGTGGAAAGTGAAAATACCTGGTAAAGCAGTTGTAAATGATGAATTCCCAGTACCTCCTTATGAAGCAGAACTGTTTTAAGGAGTTTCCCCAACAGTTTTCAAAAGTGAACTTGAACATCTCATTCTCACTTTTGAAATCCCCATTGACTTGCATTGGGCCAAACTGAAGTGGAAATGAAGTTCCAATGAGTCTGAACTGCTATGTTGTGATACCACTTGAAACACATTCGCTCTTAAGTTTTTCACAGAAATGAAGTGTTTTTGAACAGTTTCCCTGGTGGAAACAAGCTGCCACATACATGTGTACACAAAGTGATTTTCAGGCCCTGAAACTAAGTATGCTGAATTCAAGCTACCTTCTAAGTCTAACTCTGTGGAAAGTGAAAATACTCTGGTAAAAAGTAGAAGTTGTAAATGATGAATTCCCCAGTACCCCTTATGGTTAAGAACTGCTTGGGATGGTTTCCCCAACTGTTTTTCAAAGTGCACTTGAACATCTCATTCCCTGCCTCTTTTGAAATCCCCTTGACTTGCATTGGGCCAAACTGAAGTGGAATGAAACTCAATGAGTCTGAACTGCTATGTTGTGAAACCACTTGAAACACATCTGCTCCAATGTTTTTCACAGAAATGAAGTGTTTTGAACAGTTTCCTGGTGGAAAACAAGCCGTCACACATGTGTACACAAGTGATTTTCAGGCCCCTGGAAACGCTGCTATGCTGAATCTGCTACCTTCAAGTCTAACTCTGTGAAAGTGAAAATACTCTGGTAAAAGTAGCTGCAAATGATGAATTCCCAGTACCCTTTAAGTGGAGCAAGAACCGTCACGGCTCTCAACTGTTTTTCAAAGTGAACTTGAACATCTCATACTCACTTTTTGAAATCCCTTGACTTGCATCGCCAAAAACCTCGAAGTGGAAAAGAAACCCAATGAGTCTGAACTGCTATGTTGTGAAACCACTTTGAAACACATCTGCGCCATAGTTTTTCACAGAATTGAAGTGTTTTGAACAATTTCCTGGTGGAAAAACAACCTCGTCAAGCACATGTGTACACAGTGATTTTCAGGCCCTGAAACACGCTATTGAATTCAAGTTACCTTCAAGTCTAACCGTGGAAAGTGAAAATACTCTGGTAAAAGCAGTTGCAGCTTCCACAAATTCCCCAAAACCTCGCCGCAACCGCCTGGATGGTTTCCCAAACTGTTTTTCAAAGTGAAACCAAACATCTCATACTTACTTTTTGAAATCCCCATTGACTTGCATTGGGCCAAATCTGAAGTGGAATGAAACTCAATGAGTCTGAACTGCTGTTGTGAAATCTCACTTGGCACACATCTTCGCCTATGAAGTTTTTCACAGAAATGAAGTGTTTTGAACAGTTTCCCTGGTGGAAAACAAGCTGTCACACATGTGTACACAAAGTGATTTTCTGCGGCACCGAAACGCCATGCCGAATCTGCTACCTTCAAGTCTAACTCTGTGGAAAGTGAAAATACTCTGGTAAAAAAGCAGTTGTAAATGATGAATTCCCCAGTACCCTTATGGTTAAGAACTGTTTGATGGTTTCCAACAGTTTTTCAAAGTGAACTTGAACATCTCATTCTCACTTTTTGAAATCCCCATTGACTTGCATTGGGCCAAACTGAAGTGGAATGAACTCAATGAGTCTGAACTGCTATGTTGTGATACCACTTGAAACTGACCGCTTCTATAGTTTTCACAGAAATGAAGTGTTTTGAACAGTTTCTGGTTGAAACAAGTCAAGCCACACACATGTGTACACAAAGTGATTTTTCAGGCCCTGAAACGCTGCTATGCTGAATCTGCTTACCTTCAAGTTCAACTCTGTGGAAAGTGAAAATACTCTGCAAAAGCAGTTGTAATGATGAATTCCCCAGTACCCCAAGTGGTTAAGAACTGCCGGATGGTTTCCCAACTGCTCTTTCTCAAAGTGCACTTGAACATCTCATTCACCTTTGAAATCCCCCTTGACTTGCATTGGGCCAAAACTGAAGTGGAATGAAACCTCAATGAGTCTGAACTTCGCTATGTTGTGAAACCCACTTGAAACACATCTGCTCCAATGTTTTTCACAGAAATGAAGTGTTTTGGAACAGTTTCCTGGTGGAAAACAAGCCGCCAATATGTGTACACAAAGTGATTTTCAGGCCTGGAAACGCTGCTATGCTGAATTCAAGTTACCTTCAGCCCAACTCTGTGAAAGTTAAAAATACTCTGGTAAAAGCAGTTGTAAATGATGAATTCCCCAGTACCCCTATGGTTATAAACTGTTTGGATGGTTTCCCAACTGTTTTTCAAAAGTGAACTTGAACATCTCTGCCTCTCACTTTGAAATCCCCCTTGACTTGCATCGGGCCAAAACTGAAGTGGAAAGAAACTCAATGAGTTCGAACTGCTATGTTGTGAAACCACTTGAAACACATCTGGCGCCTATAGTTTTTCACAGAATTGGAGCAGCTTTGAATCACTTCCTGGTGGAAAACAACCTGCCACACATGTGTACACAAAGTGATTTTCAGGCCCTGAAACATCGTGCTATGCTGAATTCAAGTTACCTTCAAGTCTAACTCTGTGGAAAGTGAAAATACTCTGGTAAAAAGCAGTTAAATGATGAATTTCAGTACCCTTATGGTTAAGAACTGTTTGATGGTTTCCCAACTGTTTCCTTTTCAAAGTGAACTTGAAATATCCTTATAGTCACTTTTTGAAATCCCCCATTGACTTGCATTGGGCCAAAACTGAAGGAAAGAGAAACTCAATGAGTCTGAACTGCTATGTTGTGGCAAACCACTTGAAACACATCTGTTTATAGTTTTTCGTGAGAATTGAAGTTTTTTAACAGTTTCCTGATGAAAAAACAAGTCATTACACATGTGTACACAAAGTGATTTTCAGGCTCTGGAACACGTATGCTGAATTAATTTACCTTCAAGTTCAACTCTGTGGAAAGTGAAAATACTCTGTAAAAAGCAGTTCAATGATGAATTTGTGCACTTTATGGTTAAGAACTGTTTGATGGTTTCACAACTGTTTTTCAAAGTGAACTGAACATCCTATAATTACTTTGAAATCCCCATTGACTTGCATTGGGCCAAAACTGAAGTGGAATGAAACCCAATGAGTCTGAACTGCTATGTTGTGAAACCACTTGAAACACATCTGCGCCATAGTTTTTCACAAAAATTAAGTGTTTTGAACAGTTTCTTGGTGGAACAAGCCACACATGTGTGTACACACAGTGATTTTCAGGCCCTGGAAACGTTGCTATGCTGGAATAATGTTACCTTCAAGTCTATCTCGTGGAAAGTGAAAAATACTCTGGTAAAAGCAGTTGTAAATGATGAATTCTCTATACCCTTATGGTTAAGAACTGTTTGATGGTTTCCCAACTATTTTCAAAGTGAACTTGAACATCTCATACCACTTTTTTTGAAACTCCCATTGACTTTGCATTGGGGCCAAAACTGAAGTGTGGAATGAAACTCACGAGTCTTGAACTGCTATGTTGTGAAAACCACTTGAAACACATCTGCGCCATAGTTTTCACAGAAATGAAGTGTTTTGAACAGTTTCCTGGTGGAAAATAAGCCACACATGTGTGTATATTAAAGTGATTTTCAGGCCCTGGAACGCTATGCTGAATTCAAGGCCCTTCGTTCAACTCCAGGAAAGTGAAAATACTCTGCAAAAGTACAATGATGAATTTGGCAATTTTTTTATGGTTAAGAACTGCTTGATGGTTTCCCAACTGTTTTCAAAGTGCACTTGAACATCTCTCATTCTCACTTTTTGAAATCCCCATTGACTTGCATTGGGCCAAAACTAGCGGAATGAAACTCAATGAGTCTGAACTACTATGTTGTGAAACCACTTGAAACACATCTGGCGCTTATAGTTTTTTCACAGAAATGAAGTGTTTTGAACAGTTTCCTGGTGGAAAACAAGCCGTCACACATGTGTTCACAAAGTTGTTTTCAGGTCTTGATAAGTGTTATGCTGAATCAAGTTACCTCTGGGTCTAACTCTGTGGAAAGTGAAAATACCTGCAAAGAGAATTCTAGTACCCTTATGGTTAAGAACTGTCGATGGTTTCCCAACTGTTTTCTTACAAAGTGAACTTGGAACATCTCATTCTCACTTTTTTAAATCCCCATTGACTTGCATTAACAAACTGAAGTGGAATGAAACCCAATGAGTCTGAACTGCTATGTTGTGAAACCACTTGAAACACATCGTGGCTAAGTTTTAGAAATGAAGTGTTTAAAGTTTCCGGTGGAAAACAATCCCAGTACACTATATGGTTTTCGCCAACGTTTGATGTTAACCTTCAAGCTTAACTCTTAATGAAATAAAACTTGGTAAAAGCTGAAATGAGAACTTCAACTATCGATTATGGTACAACTGTTTGAAAGTACTGTTATATTTTAAGTAATTGAATCCTTAACATTTTGCAAAATAGTGAACAAACTGAAAGGATTGAACTCAATGCTTGAACTACTGTCAAACCTTCATACTCTTGGAAATAAGTTTTGAAAATTGTTGAAATAGTTTCCCGTACCATTACATTGTAAAAGTGTTTTCAGGCTTGAAACGTATGCTGAATTCAAGTTACCTTCAATCTAACTCTTGGAAAGTGAAAATACTTGGAAAAGCAGTTGAATGAAATTACTCGACCTATGGTTAAGAACTTTGAGTTTACTTTTTTCATAGTATTGAACTTAATACTTTTTGAAATTCCATTGATCATTGGGCCAAAATAGTGAACAAAATTATGAGCTGAACGCTGCTATGCGAATTAATTACCTTCAGCTAATTTGAAAGTGAAAATACTCTGGTAAAAGCGTTGTAAATGATGAATTCCCAGTACCCTTTATGGTTAAGAACTGTTTGGATGGTTTCCCAACTGTTTTTCAAAGTGAACTTGAACATCTCATACTCACTTTTTGAAATCCCCATTGACTTGCATTGGGCCAAAACTGAAGTGGAAATGAAACTCAATGAGTCTGAACTGCTATGTTGTGAAACCACTTGAAACACATCTGGCCATAGTTTTCACAGAAATGAAGTGTTTTGAACCGTTTCCTGGTGGAAAACAAGCCGTCACACATGTGTACACAAAGTGATTTTCAGGCTATGAAACGCGTTATGCTGTATTCAAGTTACCTTCAAGTCTCACTCTGTGGAAAGTGAAAATACTCTGGTAAAAGCAGTTGTAAATGATGAATTCCAAGGTACCCTTATGGTTAAGAACTGTTTGATGGTTTCCCAACTGTTTTCAAAGTGAACTTGAACATCTCATACTCACTTTTTGAAATCCCATTGACTTGCATTGGGCCAAAACTGAAGTGGAATGAAACTCAATGAGTCTGAACTGCTATGTTGTGAAACCACTTGAAACACATCTGCGCTCATAGTTTTTCACAGAAATGAAGTGTTTTGAACAGTTTCCTGGTGGAAAACAAGCCGTCACACATGTGTACACAAAGTGATTTTCAGGCCCTGAAACGCTTTATGCTGAATTTAAGTTACCTTCAAGTCTCACTCTGTGGAAAGTGAAAATACTCTGGTAAAAGCAGTTGTAAATGATGAATTCCCCAGTACCCTTATGGTTAAGAACTGTTTGGATGGTTTCCCAACTGTTTTTCAAAGTGAACTTGAACATCTCATACTCACTTTTGAAATCCCTATTGACTTGCATTGGGCCAAAACTGAAGTGGAATGAAACTCAATGAGTCTGAACTGCTATGTTTGAAACCACTTTGAAACACATCTAGGCCATAGTTTTTCACAGAAATGAAGTGCTTGAACAGTTTCCTGGTGGAAAACAAGTCATTACACATGTGTACACAAAGTGATTTTCGTCCTGAAACGCTTATGCTAAATTTAGCTACCTTTCAAGTCTAACTCTGTGGAAAGTGAAAATACTCTGGTAAAAGCAGTTTAAATGATGAATTCCCAGTACCCTTATGGTTAAGAACTGTTTGATGTTTCCAACTTTTTCAAA
>NW_024377204.1:0-35778 GCF_016835505.1 Polypterus senegalus | reverse complement strand
GTTTATCTTTTATTGTGTCTTCTATTTCTCTATTCATTTTGTAAAGCACTTTGAGCTACATTTTTGTATGAATATGTGCTATAGAAATAAATGTTGATTGATTGATTGATTGAACATCATTCTAGACCAAAATCTTTAAATGTCTATGAGATGGCATTGGTGTCACAATCCCTCCTAATCCACTAACAGCTGTGTGTGGTGGGCTCACAGAGGGCGTAAAGTGGAGAAGCACAAGCAAACTATAATCACCTTTACTTCACTACTGGCATGAATGTAAAGGAGTGGAAGACAGCCACCCACAGAATTCACTCCATATCTGCAAAGGCTATTATTCAACATATAATCTTTTATCGAGCACATCTGTCTTGTTTAAAATTGTCCAAGATATTTCCAGGGCAAGAACCAACCTGTGAATATTGCAATCGAGCTCAAGCCTCACTGGGCCACATGTTTTGGACAAGCACCAAATTAACATCATTCTGGATGAAATTATTAACTGCCTATCCGACAGCCTTGGTGTCACAATCCCTCCTAATCCACTAACAACTGTGTTTGTTGGGCTCACAAAGGGTCTTAAAGTGGAGAAGAACAAACAAACTGTGATCACCTTTACTTCACTACTGGCATGAATGTAGACATAACTTACTCAACTGAAAGAATTCCATCCCACGTCTGTTAAGTCAATGGGTAACTAATGTTATATACTATTTGAAATTAGCAAAAATCCAACTCTCAATTAGTGTGCAGAACTTTCTAAAAACCTGGCAGGATCTCATCAATAACATTTTAGAATAAGCATTTAAATTGGCATAAAGGATTCTCGTCCCTCTTTTCAACTCTTAAAGTTTCATTCTGGCTGTTGGCCTTCCTCTCTTTCTTATAGGTCGGATTTAATTGAATTTAGTTTTGTTAAGTTTGACTTGATTGTAAGGAGTGTTACATGCTTTAGATTAATTCAAAACATTATAAATAAATAAATAAAATAAAGCAGCTTGAGGACCTTAGAAAAATTGAAGGGGTTGTCTATGGATCATTCATGGAGGCTGCAAGAGTGAGGGGCCTTATCAATGATGATTACTTATGGAACATGTCCTTGGAAGAGTCTGTGCTCTTTGGGATGAGCTACAGCTGTTTAAACTCTTCACCTTCATTTCTGTGTGTGATACACCAATTAACTCAGAAGAATTGTTTGTGAAACACAGGAGAAGGTTGTGCAAGATTGTCCATAACATGGGCTGTCATGGGATATGTGAATCCTGAGGTCTATTTTGATGCAGTTCATGAACTCGACTGAGCAATGGTATTGGTGATGACTCTTCAGTGGGATGCACATCACGTTTCCTTTCCTCTCTGATGTCAAGTTCTGCTCTCAGGTTTCTGCAGCTGTCATTGAACTTCCTCACTTTTCAGCCCTGTAGTTTCTCTCAGCCTTTTATTTCGTATTATTTTTGCTCAGATACTGTAAATACTCTATTAGCACATATTGATTCCTTTTGATACGCACATCACAGATTGTTCAGAGTTTCTTTCTGTTTCATTTGTCAAATGGCTCTATGGTTGTTATAGACCACAATGGCTCCTGTTACTTCATACACAGAAAGTGTTCAGTTGTCTTGGTAAGACTTAAAAATCTAACAACACAATACAGAGGTGTGTGCTCATTCCTGGGTATTGATATTTATATGTGTTGCTGTTAAACCAACTCAGGTCTGGCAGGCCAAGGAAAATACAGGAGCGGCATATGGACAGGATCGTGAGAATGGTTACAGACAACCCACAGATCACCTCCAAAGACCTGCAAGAACATCTCACAGCAGATGGTGTGTCTGTACATCGTTCTACAATTAAGCGCGATTGGCACAAAGAACACCTGTATGGCTGGGTGATGAGAAAGAATCCCTTTCTGCACTCACGTCACAAACAGAGTCACTTGTTGTATGCCAATGCTCATTTTGACAAACCAGATTCATTTTGAAACAAAGTGCTTTTGGACTGATGAGACAAAAATTACTTGGTCATAACAAAAGCGCATTTGCATGGCGGAAGAAGAACACCGCATTCAAGAAAAACACCTGCTATTTTACTGTCAAATTTGGTGGAGGTCCCATCATGCTGTGGGCTGTGTGGCCAGTTCAGGGACTGGGGCCCTTGTTAAAGTCGAGAGTCAGATGAATTCAAGCCACTATTAACAAATTCTACAGGATAATGTTGAAGCATCAGTCACAAAGTTGAAGTTACGCAGGGGTTGGATATTCCAACAAGACAATGACCCAAAGAACAGTTGGAAATCTCCAAAGGCGTTCATGCAGAGGGAGAAGTACAATGTTCTGGAATGGCGTCACAGTCCCCTGACTTGAATATCATCGAAAATCTATGGGATGATTTCAAGCAGGCTGTCCATCAAATTGAACTAAACTGGAGAGATTTTGTGTGGAAGAATGGACAGAAATACCTCCATCGAGAATCAGACACTCATCAAAGGCTATAGGAGGACAGCGTCGAGAGGCTGTTAGATTTACAAAGGAGGCTCAACTGATGTCATATCTCTGTTGGGGTGCCCACATTTATGCACCTGTCTAATTTTGTTATGATGCACATTGCATATTTTCTGTTACTCCAATAAATGTAATGTCATTGCTGAAATCCTACTGTGTCCATAAGGCATGTCGTATATTAAAAGGAAGTTGCTACTTTGAAAGCTCAACCAATGAGAAACAAAAATCCAAAGAATTGAAAGGGGTTCCAAAACTTTTCATATGACTGTCAATACACACAGCTGAAGTCATTTTATGGCTAATTGCCCCTGATGGCTCTCCTTTTCTCCTAACCACAGGATGACGAGCTAAAAAATCCGTTGCACTGATGAAGTTGTTAAAGTGTCTACCTTCCCAGAATTCTCTTTATTAGCGGATACAGTAATGTGAATGAGGAATTTGTATTTGTATTGTTGCAACAATCAAGGAAAGAACAAGAAATCTTCTTTTTCTTTCTTTCTTTCTTTCTTTCAAATATGGCAGAGTGTAAAGTGATTTTATTATATTTTATACCACATTTTTTAAATTGTTCAAAGGATTATAGACATTTTAATTTTTTATTTTAATAATTACTGTATACTTTAACTGTAAGTGTGCTTTCCATGGAGCAGCTTGTCTACACATAGAAGGAGGACCTGCTGCTACAGATAGAGGGCCATTTTGACACAGAGGGGAGAAGAGCAAACAGACATTTTTTGCAGACAAGTAGGATTTAGAAGGTCAAAACTTTAAACAGCACAATTCTGTTTTTAAGAAGGGTGCAGTTGAAATCACCATTTTTTGGACTTTCCACTTTTGTAAAAGTGAAGCTCTTGAACCATTGGTTATCCATGTGCACGCTCACCTCATAGACATGTAGTGATACAGTCTGTGAAAATGACATTAGACAGAGAGGTGCTTGAGGTAGTTCAACTTGGTCCTGACAAGCTTTAAATTGTCATCAGCTTAACTCTTTTAGGACTGATTTTTTTTGTTTCTTTTCTCCCAGGGCTGAATATTTTTCCAAAAATATCACTTTAAAAAAGAACACAAAGCAACAGTTTAACATATCAAATCAACAAAAATATGTATTTTGACAAATGTTACTGTCTTGCATGTTGAATGAGCCTGCATACCATATGATTTACAATACATATCACATACATGTTACACAGCAAAGTCCTGTAAAGTATCATATCGCTCAAAGCTTTGCCCTCACAAGCTTTAAAGAGTCATTGACGTAAAGTATTAATATTCATTCTGTCACATGCTGATTTGAAGTGGAGACCCAGGAAAGAACAGAAGCAGAACAAAGACAGCCTATAAGAGACTTAAAAACCTTGCATATTCAGTTGTGTCGGTGAGGCATCATCTGTGACAGCTCCTTAGATAGCCAGCTTGTATCTCAGATTTGCAGACCCAATTACCTTTTCATTTGCTTTCACTTTTTAAGGCACATTAAGAACATTTAAGAATCAATAATGACTGAATAAAAGTATACTATTTGCTCAACCTCCCCATTTGGAGTTACAGAAGAGACACATGCCTTTGTTATGTAGACCCTCACACACGTCCCCCACCTCTGCTCTAGTTCTCTTATTCTTGTGCTGACATGGGGCCTCATGTGTAAACAGTGCGTGCGCACAAAATGTATAAAACCAAAACTTGGCGTAAAGCCACGCACATTTTCACGTTAGCTCAAACCCTGGCATAAGCAAGTTCTCTGCTTGGTGTTGAAAATTGCCAGCACCGGCGTCAAAGCAATGCTTTTGTTCCAGTGTGGTTTCCCTTTCTTTTTAGATCCGCATCCCTAACGCAGCTTTATCATATACATTGAAATGAACTGCATATTGTTTATTAGCTTATTGCAATTAGGACATTAGACATATAGAACACTCTAGATGAGAACTGGACATTCAGCCCAACAAAGCTCACCAGTCCCATCCACTTATCTCTTCCAAAAAAATAAAAATGAACATGTAACAATATAATGGTCCACGGAATGGCCAAATTAGTCCAAATAGCATAGCTGCTTTAGCGTTGTTCCTCTCACTGCACCTTCTTCATCTTTCAGCTGCTCCCGTTAGGTGTTGCCACAGCGGATCATCTTTTTCCATATTACTCTCACTGCTCGAGTATTTATATCACTGTATCTAAGTGTTGAATCACAGCTCTACAGCAGCTGATCAGAAAGAGAATTATCAGTATACAGCATCAAGCACATGCTGCCTCAGCCATGCTTCCTATTTGAACTGCTCCTATCGCAAACATTTCAGAGCCTTTCCTGTACGGACCTCGTGGTTCAGAAACAGTTTCATACCAAGAGCTCTAAACACGCTCAGTCAGTCCATCAAGTGCTCCTTGTAGATCTGTTTGTACTTATAAGTACAATTACCCCGCTGTAAACTTGCACTACATTTATAATATTGAACAACCTGAGCCACTTTTATAAAGCACGTATTTACATATGATGACAATATCATTTTTAACACTAGAATTACCAGAGCCTATGAAAAACTCGTAAATCCGTCCCACCTTAAACCGCTTCTTAAAATCGTTCACAGCTCTCCGCCAGCGTCTTTTGTCTTCTAAATGTGCCGATAAAAGAAAAGCTGCAAGCAGCCGGCTATTCCATCCCCCACCAAATTAGAATGTGCACAAACTTCTCTCAGCTCATGCCTTGATTGATTTTCTGGGAGTGAAGTGGAGTTTTAGACTGGAAATAATAGATCGTTGTTTGGAACACATGCATTTCATGTCTGTTCCGTTTCTATAGTAATCTGTGTAAACACATTGTTAAAATAGAAGCGTTTTTATATTCTACTAGTAGATGACAAAATGTAAGCATAAACTATATAATGTATGAAGCCTTAAGTCCAAATATCAAAGAAATATTTTCACAGACGGTACAAATCTAACACAACAATTGCGCTGTTATTCAAAAATATAACTGCAGAAACAAAAAGCCGCCTTAACATGCGACATTGACACGTGTTTATTATGACTGTCTCCGTAGTGCAATAGAATCAGCTCCCGCCTGGAAATTAAAAGTCGTGAGTTTGATCCTACACCTCTCCGTTTTGAGAAGTTAACTACAATACAATACAATACAATATAGTTTATTTTTGTATAGCCCAAATTCACACAGGATGTGCCGCAATGGGCTTTAACAGGCCCTGCCTTTTGACAGCCCCCCAGCCTTGACTCTCTGAGAAGACAAGGAAAAACTCCCAAAAAACCTTGTAGGGAAAAATGGAAGAAACCTCGGGAAAGGCAGTTCAAAGAGACCCCTTTCCGGGTAGGTTGGGCGTGCAGTGGGTATCAAAAGTAGGGGTCAATACAATGCAATATACAGAACAGAACAATTCCTTAAGACAGCATAATAATAAAAATTTTAGAATTACGGTTTAACAGTAGATGATATGACATAATTAGGTTTGGATATTTTTAGAGTCCTGGAGACCTCATCCATCAAGCTGCCTCCCCATTTGGCCATGCCACGGCTAAAACGTTGCTCCGATGAAAGGACCCTCTTTCCCATGATTCCTGTGATCCTCCATCAGGGATGACTTTACCATAAGCAGGCAAGCAACTTGGCAGGTGGGCGTGGCACCAATGGCCACATTTGGGTACCGAGAAAAGAAACAGAATAGGTGAGGGTTAGTATTCAAATATAATTATCATGTTACTTATGTTTTAGTGCTAATGACTGACAACAGAGATGCAGTATGTACAGTTAATCAGCAGCTCTAGTCAGGATATGCTAAACTGAAGTAGTGAGTCTTCAGCCGAGATTTAAAGGCTGAGACTGAAGGGGCATCTCTTATGGAAGCAGGAAGACCCTTCCACAGTTTAGGGGCCCTGTAACTAAAGCTCGACCTCCCACTGTTATTTTATTAATCATTGGAATCATAAGCAGACCGGCATCTTGAGATTTTAATGTGCTCAGGTTTGTAAGTCATGATAAATTCAGACAAGTAAGCCAGACCTTGGCCATTTAATGCTTTATATGTTAAAAGGAGGATTTTGAAATCTGCTCTTAGTCTTACTATTTTAGAATAAAACATACATTTGATTTCAGTCTGTAACAGCCGGTGTAATTTTGATACTTGTAAAGGTTAGCTTTGGTTTTTTTAATTCACTTTTCATTCTCTCAGTCACGTTCAGAATCCTTCCCAAAGCCTCAAATCTGATACTGCTGTTTTCACATAGATGCGATGTAACAGAGGTAAACTCAGCTCCCTTCTACATCAGAGCAAGAATGCACATAAGGTGCAAGGCAGGAAACAAGCCCGAGCAGGGCACCAACCCACAGCAGGGTGCACATACACCCACACACTAGGAACAATGCACTTAATCTGCATGCCTTTGGACTGTGGGAAGAAACTGGAGTACCCAGAGGAAACCCACACAGACACATACAAACTCCACTCAGGGAGGACCGGGAAGCGAATCTGGGTCTCTAACTGCGGCGCTACCACTGCACCACCGTGCCACCCCATTTAAATAACCTACATTGTTAATAATTAAACATGTGAGGACACTGTGGCGCAGCGCTAGCGACGATCTGGTGCCCCGTTCAGAGATTGTTCCTGCCTTGCGTTGTATGCTTGCTGGGACTGGTGCGACACTGAAAGGATAGAATAATTAAACATGTACTATGAAGATATTTCAATGTCCCTTAAAAGCTTTGAAGAATCAGCATTCTAAGCTTACAGATGGCTTAAAGTCTATTACAGAGCTGATTGTGTGGCGATTGGGTATTTGGAGAAAGAAAAGGTAGGACAGGAATACGTTTAGATAGATAGATAGATAGATACTTTATTAATCCCAAGAGGAAATTCACATAATCCAGCAGCAGCATACTGATACAAAAACAATATTAAATTAAAGAGTAGTAAAATGGAGGTAAAACAGACAATAACTTTGAATAATGTTAACGTTTACCCCTGGGTGGAATTGAAGAGTCTCATAGTGTGGGGAGGAACGATCTCCTCAGTCTGTCAGTGGAGCAGGACGGTGACAAAAGTCTGTCACTGAAGCTGTTCCTCTGTCTGGAGATGACACTGTTCAGTGGATGCAGTGGATTCTCCATGATTGACAGAAATTTGAAAGTTTGAAAGAGACAGTACTGCTGTAATAAATTATTTCATCGAAGGTTGCGCACGGCGCAGCAAGCATCTTGAGTGAGGGAAGAACAATCTCTGGATGGAGCGCCAGCTCGTCATTATCACTATGCCACTGTGTTCCCATGTTTAATAACATACTTTGATTCTTATTATCATGAAAATGATATCAAGTATACATCTCAGTATTTAAAAGTATTCAGAGAGCTGTAATATTACAAATGTAATGGATTCTGTGTCCTGTCAGAGGAAGAGAAAGCCTATGTAAGAAGCATGTAGTGATTCACACACATAGAGCACATAGAAGAACACAAAAACAAAGCATTTAGCATGCTACTTTAGTTACGATGGCATTTGAGAAACTAGTAAATTAAATGATTTAAAGATGAAGTTTATGATGTTCTACTTTAACGACAAAATAAACTATGTGATTAAAGTAAAAATTTTGAGATTAAAGTTGACATTTCAAGCTTTTTAATCTGAAAAATAAAAGAAAAGGGCAACACAAACAAACCCACCAAGAAATCAGCCGCTGCAAGTGAAAGGAGCAGAAAATTAGTCGGCATGTGGGCGACAAGAAATGAGACATCATAGAAATGATGATAAAAAGATTTTCACAGATAGTGACTGAGATCAAAATAAAATTTAAAGATATAAGCAGGTTTAAGTTTAATAAATTAGTTTAAAGCAAGATGTATTACTAATGGGACAGCAGTCACCAAGTTGTGGCTTCTTAAATTCCATTTTGTTTCCCTCAGTAAGTCCACATTTACCCACAAACATGCTAAGACTGCTGTTCCTAACCACAGGCATGTGCAGGTGATATTTATAAAGTCTCTTAAGGGATTACAGCAGACTCTCTGTCATCTCATTATTGTCATAGATTATTTTTCACTCCTAATGAACCCCAGGGACTTGATAATCCTCATTATGTGTTTTAAACAGATTGGCTACCACAGACACACAAAGAGTCTGCAGTGCGGCCTAAACTGCTGCTATTTGTGATCTTCAGCACTGCTGTTAGTTTTACAGTCTGACCTGTAATGCCCAGTGAAAGGCTTGCTGTGATTTTTATATTCAGTACATATTGGCATCAACATACTGCCTCAACTTTACTCATTTCTTTTGTATGGACAACAGCTCGTGTTTAATAAAAGAGACACAGACACAGCAGGTGTGATGATAGGCGTTCATTGCCTGTCTGTAAATTGAAGTCATTTTACAGTCTGTGCCCAGCCAAACTGAAACATGGGGAAGCATTTTAAGGCAAACACTCAGCCAGCTCTCGTAACCTGAACTACATTTCAGGGTACTTCTCCTTTTGAGTTGAGAGCAGTCATTGACCGTTGGCATCTCCTGTAGCTGTGCTCAGACACACACGATTTTCAAATGCTTTGTCCGGCCCTTAAACATGCGAGCTTCTCCAACACAAGCGTCTCCATGAAGGAATATTTACGACTCGCTGGTCACAACGCCTGCTTTCTTTTCTAAGTTTAGTTGTGTCAGGCACTTAGGAGTTTAAAAGATCATTTATTGAAATACATTGAAATCATCAAAGAAATCTCAAAATCACTTTGAAGGTATTCTTGAAGCATTTTCCAAATTCACTAATTATTTTAAGGTTTGTTTAAATTATTTAGAGATATTTTTAATTAAATTATAAATATCTCTAAATGAATCACAAACATATTTCAACCACTTCTTCCTTAGTGAATTGTCTTTAAATGATTAACATATACTGTATGTTGAAATGAATCACAAATATATTTTTACAATTTCCTCTTTATTTAAATAAAGATACACTATGGAGGTGAAGAATCTACTCCATAGTTGAATTTGGGTGACCAATAAATCGTTTAATTGTTCACTTGAGAAATAGCAGTCACACCAATCAATTCACAAAGAGATTCCATCCATAAGTCATCACATTACCCCTCAGCCCCTCAAACTAAATGTTATCTGCTCATACAGCATACTGATGAAGAGCCGGTGTACTTCACTTCGGTTCACACAACGCACTGCTGGAGCAGATCACCTTACAAAGGTCTGAACTCAAAGCTTAGGTCACAGAAAGACAAAGGCCTCACTTTGTCACTTTGACATAACACCTTAAAGGTAAACAGAAGCCAGTGGGGTAGCCATTGGCATGCAGTGGTGATGGATCATTGACAGTATGCTGCACTGTGTTCTTACTGTAGGAAAGATTTAAGCAGACTGATTAATGGAAGACCTGGTCGGACCTCTCTGATTGAGCTTGACATCGTAGCTGACCTAGGATTAGTGGTCTGAGAATGCCCATATACACCCTTGGAAGTAAAATGAGAAGAAGTTGAACTTGAGGTCAAATGATTTCTGGATCTAGAAGTGATTGAGGAAAGTTTTAGTCCTTGGAGTACTACTGTATTGGTTCCAAAGCCGAACAGCACACTTGCAATGACTTCTGTTGGCTTAATCAATTTGCATATCTGATGCAGGGAGCGGATAAACTCCTCGAGTGACATGTAAATGCTAGAAATATGACCACCCTTGATATTACAAAAGGGCATTGCCAAATTTACTTAATGAAATCTGCAGAGTAAAAAAATAGTGTTTATCACCCCAAGTGGTCATTGGCAGTATTGTGTCCTCCCATTTGGGTTACATGGGGAACTGGCCACCTTGAAACAGCTCATACTGTGTCACCTACCTGGATGACATGGTGGTCTATTTGGACAAACATGTGCACCATGTTCAGAAGGTGCTTCTCACAGTATATAACGGTGACATTCACATTAATAAAAAAAAAGGTTATTTGGTATTAACTGAGGCCACATATTTGGACTATATGGTAGGCGGTGGTGGGGTCAAGACCACAGTGTATCAAAGTTAATGCCACACTTAACTGACCCGTCTGTGAACCAAGCAGCAGGTACAAGCCTTCCTGGAGCTTGTGGGGTACTACCTTGGGTTTTTATCTCATTTTTATGAAAAGGTATCACCCTAGACTTACTTTACAATGAAGTGGGCTCCTAATATGGTGGTTGGGGACAATAAATATAAATTGCATTTTGTGACTTAAAACAGGCCCTTACATCTGTACCAGTCTTGTTGGTTCCTGAGTTTTCTCTGTCTTTATTGTCCATTCTGATGCTTTGGACACAAGTATTGCTGAAGCAGAGTATCGATTGTGTACAACACCTTGTCATGTTCCTGAACCAGTAACTATTGGACTGTGAAACCAAGTATGTGACTGTGGGAAGGGAAGAATTGGAGATTAAGTGGGCTACCTATCAGCTGAGGTACTACCTGCTTGGCCATTAATTCACTCCAGTCACTGACCTGCACCTTTACAGTGGATGGTGCTGCACAAAGAGCCGAGCCCATGCGTCACTCAATGGTTGTTGGACCTACCCCAATTTAAATTGAAAGTCCTACATTTCTGTGGTTCCATCCATGCCAACACCGTCGCTTTCTTGGAGACATGATCTCATGGTTAAGATTGCCTACCCGACAACTTCAAGATTCCTATAAATGTAATTACACTCCAAGTCAGGGGTTGGGGTTACCAAATCCTTTTTGTCTTCCTTCCTGTACTGAAGCAGTGATGACAGTGACATCCTGAATGACAACACTTTGAGTTCCTGGCCACCTGAACCCACCTCTTCCTGTCCTCCGAATTGAAAAATGGGTCCCCCTCTACATTGGAGTTGGTCAAATGGAGACTCATGTCTGAAAAGAGACCAATTGCTATTTAATTAGTTTTGTTCTTGAACTGACAATTATACGGGATTCATCACGATACCCCAAATCTTCATCTGCTTTTCTTATATTCATTACAACAGAATACACTAAAATACTAAGTTTCTCCTGCCAGTCAATATGCTGCTCCTCTCCATTATCTTAATGTCATCTTTATGAGAATAATTTCAGAACATGTTTGTCATAAATGCATACAATAAATTACCAGTCAATTATGAAGGCTGGAAGGGCTGTTATTAATGCCTTTTGAGATTTTTGACTAACGTTACATTTCTTGTGAGTTTTGTCTCCTAAAGCCACAGGAGAAGAAACAAATATCTAAAGTCACGTCTTCACTGCTTTAACTGAAGGGGGGGAAGTAAGAGGGTTTGCTTCTGAGACCACTCAGTCCACTTCTCACCGTTCAGGGGCAGAAGATATTTTAGTGAACTCTGATGAGAATAACTGTGTGTCCTGGATGGTGACCTGTGAACACGGGGCTTTGAAATCTCGTCAGCTGAGGGGAAATCAATGAAAGTATGGAGACTGAAACTGGGCTCTAAAAGTGGGCATCACACCTGCTACAAGACAAATCTGATCAAGTCAGTTCAGGGGTCCGTGTGTGTGTGTGTTCATCTGTGATGGAGTGGCATCCTGTCCAGTGTTTGTTCCTGCCTTGTGGCCAATGCTTGCTGTGATTGGCTCCAGCTGCCCTGTGACTTGCTTTGGATAAGCAGGTGTGGAAGATGAATGAATGAAAATTATGTGGTGAATCTCAGTATAAAGAACGAAAAACTGTGTGACTAACAACATTAAAATGAGCAGTGAAAGTGGGGGGTCCGCAGCAGCCTTCTGTCACTGACCGCCATCACAAACAAGTGGTAACGAAGACCAATTTGATTCTGTCACACAGCAGCCATCCTCTGTCACTAAAGTGTCACTTGTGGTTATCAAGCTGCTGATTTAGGGTATGAAGGGTGAAGACCCCCAGATTGAAGTCTTCTTTTATCTTAGAGCTATCAGTCTTCCAAATTCTAGTAGCTGCAGGAGTCCTGCTGAGTTCTGAAATATTATTATGTGCTCCTCGTTATTATTGTTCAAGAATCGTTATTCTGATGTGTAGAAGTCTTATGGTGTGTGTGCTTATTACAACAATGGCTGTCATATGTGGTCTCTTTTATTATTTCTTGTCCCTATTTAACAATGTCCTACGTGTCACACATTCCTGCTGCTCACAAATTTCCATCTGGGATAATAAAAGTCTTCTGTTGTCCTGCTCAGTAAAAGCCACACATGCAAAGAGAGAACATGGAAATTCAACACCGGCAGTGACCGGACGAAGGACTGGAACAAGAACACTAAATCAAAAGGGTAGAAGTGCGGACCACCACATCAAAATACCTCCTGAATAAACACACAAGGGGGTCTGAAATGAGGGGACAACTCAAAGTGGAACAAGTAAAGCATCAGCTGAGCAGAGCAGAAATAAAGGAGCTGAGAGTCCGTCAGGAATCATCTTATACAGTGCAGACCATAATACCTTCAAACACAATTTATGGGTCAAGTTTACTGGTGTACTCATACCTCAGATTACAAAATAAAGAAATAAACTCATCTTTCATAAAATAGTTGTTTATTTTACAAAGAACACTGTATAATTTTACAAATACTTCAATCGTTGTTCGCGATCACCACAGAGGACCATTTTGACTCCTCAGCTCCACCATAAAGGGATGGAGCAGACATGGAGAGGACAATCCAGAGCCCCAAACCTCCACCAAAGCACTGGGTGCTCCTCCATCACAGGCCACCGGGAGAACACGAGAACTGCAGACATTTATCAGGCTACTTTGGAACGGAGAGGTCGCCGTGAAGGCTCTGCATGGACACATTGAATGGGCAGTCGCTCAGCGGCCTTTTGATTCTCAGCGCTGGCTTTATGTCTTCATGGATTATTGAGGTGTTTTATTGTGTGGTGTGGATTGTTATATTGTAGGAGTTGAACTTCAACTCTGGTTTGAGGGGCTCCTAGCATGTGATGCAGTTGAACTGTTTAAATGAACTCAGCTTCACGATTTGCGGGGTCTGTGCTGAGTCTCATATTCTGCTGAGCTTATGCTTAAAGGCTGAAGGTGCTATTTTGATATTCACTATGATAAAGGTATGAATTATTAAGAAAAGGCATTTTAAGTGACTTCACAGAAAAAAAAAAAAAGCAACCCTTAGTAGGAGATCCGATAGCCATCTTTAAAGTGCGCTGCTTGCTTTGTTGTTCTGCTCAGGCTAAGTTTCCTGTTGACAGACCCGCCTGAACAGAAGGAAACATAAAGTCACCCAAAGGGCTGAGAACGACATGGACGTGCCTGTCATGTGCGGAGTGAACTTTTAAAAACACCTAAACAGTCACAGACTCCTGAGTTCACAGGACGGTCAATCAGCCGAGTGGGCCGCGTGACCATCTAAGGTCTTGATGTTTGGTGACGTCCTGTTAGCAACTGGATAAACCAATCAGGTTAACATTCACATTTATTTATGTGGCTGGCGCTTTTATCCGAAGTGACTTACAACATTTCAGATACGATTGGCTGCTTTTCTTTTCTTTCTCCAGTTGGTGCTCAGATGGGTGAAGTGACTTACTGAGGGGCACACAGCGTCAGTGGGGGGATTTGAACCCACAGCCTTAGAGTTTGAAGTCCAAACCCTTAAAGGTTTTCTGATTATGTGATGAACTCCTTGGCATTGTGATCTGATGAATGAAGTGTGTGAATAGAGAGAGACAGGCGGCCCTCCTTGGTCACACTTATAATAAGGTGCTTGTGCTCCTCTGGTCAGACTTCATGATGAAGAAGACTGACTGACGCTTTTCTCCTGCTGGTGTTTTATTACCCAGTGTGGGGTGCCAGTCAATTTCTTCCACAATATATCACAATAGTTTTAATTATTTACTGATAATGACAGTGAAATTACAGCAAATCACACATCCACCATCGTAGAATCACTAAAATCTACTAAAGAGACAACTTGAACCATGATATTGAAATAAAGAAGAAAATGTCTGTATGAATATTTTGTACAAAAATACTTTAGTGCAGCAACCTACTAGATGGGATAGCAGTGAGGATTATAAAGAGAATTCAAAATCATGTAAAGGTGGTTTGAAAAGAAGTAAGAACTTTATAACAATTATTTAAAATATTATTAAACATTGTGTACAGGCAGCAAGTTATTTCGATCAATATGTAAATTAATAAAGGTTTAGTTTAAGTTTACGGTTTCTATTTTTCTAGAATTGAACACAATGCTGTTCTCTGAAGTATTAATTGTGTTCTCTATGAGGTGAGCAGCTGCGGCTAATGAGACTTCACAAATATTAACAAATGTCAGTCTAAAGCAGCAAATCCTACGTTTAATTGTGGACAACAAACCTCATTTGACCTTCTCAGTCGTCCATTTCAGTTCCTCACAGTCACCTGAGTGTCATTTAGTGAGCCAGCAGTGTGAGGAGTGAAGGCCGACTGCTCCGTCTGCACTCGTCTGTCATCTGCTGCCTTATTGAGGAGGAGTGCAGATTAAAGTGCAGGAATAGGAAACATTAACTTCACAATGAAATGAAGTGTTTAGTTTGATATAAAAGTAACATTTCGTAGAATTGGACTCTTAAACAAATCCCCACCTGTCTGACCAAAGCTGAACAGAATGTCAGTCGTCGTCTGAGCTCTGCTGTGGAGTTTTAGTTGTGAAAATTGAATGTCTGTGCAAATTGCAACTCCGGATGTTAAAAGATATTTACATTTCCATATATTAGATAAAATTTAGCACCTTGCTTAACAATCTGTGATCAAATAAATAATTCAGACCCTAAATCATGGAAATATCAATAATCATTTTACAATGTAAAAAAAAATAAAATCACCAAGAAATGCTGAAGTGTTTATATGAGTTTCAACTGCTGTTTATTACACATTCAAATAAGATTTATGACAATAATTGATGTGAAATAAGTAATTTTCAACAGCATACACTCTAAATGAAGATTGTACAGTTGAGAAATATGTCCAAGTATTTCACTACTAATATGAAAACAGCAAAGGCATAATGTACAAATTTAAAAATCTAAGCACAGAAAATTGTTTTTATTTTTTTTAACATTTACAATAAATTGAGCACTGAAGAAGCTGGACTAAATATTTTAAATATCAAGATTAGTTTAAGTGCTTTTCTGAACCAGGAATACAAAAAAGCGTAAAGAATTGGATTAACTGCATAATTCACTTCACTTACCAACACAAGGATATTCCTGATGATACGTGTGATTATGTTACTACCATCATTATAAATATTGTACACATAAAGAGGCAGCCAGCAGATAATAAAAGCCCCCACGACTACTCCTAATGTTTTTGCAGCTTTTCTTTCAGACGGTTTTGATATTTTTCTGTCACTCACCTCCTCAGTTTGTCTCTTTTCTATCATACAGTTGATGGCTCTTGAATGGCTTCTTGCAACTACAAATATTCTGATATAAAAACCAATCATCAGTGAATAAGGAATAAAAAAAGTGATGAGTAAAAAAAAAATGACCATTTCATAATAAGCGAATACTGAACAAGCTCCTTCACATTCTTCTACGTCAATATCACTCAAACTTAAACCTATGAGTGTAATGAAAAGTGCAAACAGCCACACTACAGCAATGCTGACCTTCGCAACACTCAAAGTTATTTTTGAGCTGTAAAAGAAAGGATGGCAGACAGCAATGTAGCGATCAATGGATATTAAAACCACATTATATACAACTACAGTAGTAAGAATATTTGCAAGTGCCTGATAGAAATAACAATAAATAACTGCAAAGTACCAGCAACCGTCAATCAGCATAGCCAAAGAAAAGGGCATCACAAAGAAACCTGTTAAGAAATCGGCCGCTGCGAGTGAAAGGATCAGAAGATTAGTCGTGTGCAGCTGAACAAAATGAGAAATAGAAATGATGACAAGAAGATTTCCAAAGACAGTCGAGAAAAGCAAAAGACACGAGAAAGTGTAATAAAGTCCATAAAATTCAGTTTCAACAATTAGTTTACGACAAGATGCATTACTGTGAGGAAAGCAACGTCCAAATCTCAGTTGTTTAAACTCCATGTCTGTCCCTGACTGAGCCGTCCTGCCTGCACACTGAGATGTTTATACACTGAGGCCCTGCGACTGCCATATTCTCTCTGCTGACGTAATTCACATGAGGCGTCTCTCTGCTGTGTTCCTTCACAAATTCTCTCAGGATGTTTGTTTGTTCATTTCAGTTCTTACTCACTAATGAGTTCATCAAATCTCAGATGTCTTCATTATATTTGTTTGTCAGGAGCCGCTCAGGGCTGCGGTGGTCTCTCCTCACAGCTCCACAGTGGTCAGCTGCTGGCTCTCTGCAGTTTCCTTCTTCTCCTCTGTCTGCTGTTTTTGTTTTTTTGTTCTCAGTCACTTTGACTTTCTTTCCTCATCACAGCGAGCAGCACATTAAATCAGCAGGTTCAGATGAGCTGAGGTTGTGCCCAGTGGTGGTCTGACACTCCATCCTGTGCTGTGCTGCTCAGAGCCCCTCTGACTCCTCCATGGAGTGTGCTGGACCACCCTGTGCTCATGAGAGGCCCTCACACACACACACACACACACACACACACACACTCACACATACAGTGTACAGTAACAGCTGTGTGTTTTTGTCTTTTCCGTACCCTCACATTAAATTCCAGACAGTATTCCCCCCGTTGCTCTCTGTCAGTCTGACGTTGTGCTGATTGTCTTTGTCTGATTTACTGGACGTCTTTCTTTTCTTAAATCATCAAACACACAACATGCATTTCTCTGTGGCAGTGACAGCTAAACTCTCAGAATTCAAATGCTATTTTGAAGACATTTGCTGTGTAACTGATTTGTAACTTTGCATCAAACAAAACTAAACGACTGCGTCTGTCGAGGAGCACCACACTGCATGAGTCTGTTAGCCGTCATCACTATAAGGACAATTTAAGTTCTTAATAAAGATAGAAGTGATGTCAAGATCTCTCCATTACAATTGTATTAAATTCATACTATTAGAGTAACAGCAAGTGATGTTTTTCAACAGAAGCTCTGAACTGTACAATACGAAAGGACCGCCATCTCCATCATACGAGTTCAGTTTTGATTAAACAATTTGCAGCAGCTGCTCAGTGATGACAGACGTACGACTTTACAGGAGTTTTGTGTCGTGTTGTTGTCATTCCATCCTTATCGACGCAGACAGTGAAGTGGTCCTCACTACACAAGAGTTCATACGTAACACACTGGTGGTCTGTTAATACAAACTTCATGTGAAGTCTCCTCCAGTGTCAATGAAACACCTTTTCAGTGTCACTAGTCACATTTTTATGTCATTAGTCCATAGAGTGCAATGCATTTTGGGGGACAGCAGATCAGTAGGCTTTAGGTTGTAACCCTGCTCTGCACAGCAAGCCCATCCATCGCCGGACACTCGCATGTCTTCACAAGAACTAAAAATGTTAGTCTTTAATACACAATAGGAAGTCTTAAACTTGAATGTACTGCTTAGGAGATGAACTTAATTTCAGAATTCATTCAGAAGCCATTAAGATAGTTATGAGAATGTCAGGTTATATAGCCCCTGATGTGTACAGAAGATTTTCCAACTGTCAGTCATAACATCAGCATCAGTCCATACTAATTTTTCCTGTCCACAAAACAGCAGGACAGCCCATTATATCCACCTTAATTACACATTCTGTGTGTTCTGTTCATCCACTTGCTTTGTCTCTGTCATTTCAACAGATGGCACTTCGTAAACATTTTTAGTTGTAAAATGCATTGTATTTGCCATTCCAACAGATGGCGTATAACAAACATTAACACTGCTTGTACAAATCTGGTACTAAATGGCATATCACAGAGACACAGCAATGGGGCGGACACACAGCACTTCAAACATTAATGCTGAATACAACCAACAGAAAGTAACCACCAGACAGGCAGAAATCAGCTTATCCACCTTAAAAGGGAAAAGATTCTGCGTGTCTGCATATCTGTGTGTCTGTGTTTCCAACATATGGTGCTTCACAAGCATTTGTAGTAACAGAATTCATCACATTTATCATTCCAACAGATGGTTGTACCAAATGGCATATAACAGAGACATATGAAGTGTCTGTCTGTGTTTTTGTGTATCTACGTGTCTGTCAGGTTACTCTTTCTCTGTTATAAGACATTTGGTATGCAATTAGATTAAATTAGATTAAAAATCTTTTAATGTTTGTGATGCACCATCTGTTGAAATGACAAATGCAATGCACTTTTTTGCTACCTAAATTACAAAAACACATTCCACCAGCTGCGGTGGGCTGGCACCCTGCCTGGTATTTGTTCCTTCCTTGCCCTGTGCTGGCTGGGATTGGCTCCAACAGACCCCGTGACCCTGTTTTAGGATATAGTGGGTTGGACAATGACTGACTGACTGAGAAAGCGCAAAAAACTGAAAGCTAAGGAAGTCTTGGGCAGAAGATATCCAGATGTGTTGCACCAGACTAGGGATGATATGAGATCTGAGGATATGGACTTGAAAATTATTAAGGACTTCTGCGCACAAACAATACTCGGGCAGTACAAACCTCAGAGGGACATGGAGAGTGAATTCAACAACAACAACATTTATTTATATGGCACATTTTCATACAAAAAAGTAGCTCAAAGTGCTTTACATAATGAAGAAAAATAAAAGACAAAATAAGAAATTAAAATAAGAGAACATTAGTTAACATAGAAACAGAGTTCTTGATGAAATCCTAAGAATACCACGGCCATTACAGCAGTGCGGGCCCAGGAGACTCCAAAAACAACCACAGCCAGACTACAGAGTGATGTTCAGTGTCAGAGGGTGTGAAGGCATTGGGACAGGGGAGCCTCAAATCTTACTACAACTCACGAGATTGAATTAAATTATGACATAGGGATTGTAGGGGACCACTGTAGTGTAGTCTGGGCGGTCAGTGTAAATATTGTGTGCATGAATAATTTTAGGGTAATATTGCATGTATCTTAAAGAAATAGCATAAAGGGTTAATAAATGTCAGAAAACTCTGCATGCTCATAAGGAAACCAGATAAAGACAAGCGAACAACAAAATGTCCTGAAAGATGACTAAGAGATGACTGAAAAATCAAGAGATGTCCTATAAAACTACCAGAATGGACATTTGTTATATGCACAAAAATTTCAAGGGTGGAGGCTAAATTCAAAGGTATAAGAAGACCAGAGTATAATATAATAGCCTTTTATTTTATAGGAGCCATTTGGGTGTAAACCAACGAACCACCCAGAGTAAATATATACATCGATTAGCACTGTATTTAAATTCAGTAGTTTATAAAATGAACCTCTATTCCTTGTTTCTCTGATCATTCTGACCAGGCTGTAATGTGCCATCTAAGGCATTTCACAGAGCAAGTAAAAAAAGATACCATGAAGAGCTTTTCTTCTGCCTGAATACTGATTTGTCCTGTTAGAGGATGTTTCTTTCTTCAATAAGATGTTAAATTTCTACCACAAGTGGAAGGAGACTAGCAAAGGGATATACGGTAGGTTTTGTAATGATGGGAGACATGTCTTACCTCCACTTCCGGTTCCAGACAGGTCAAGGTGCACATTCTGTGAATTTCATTTAAAAACATCAGGTACTCATACTACAGATAATTGTTTTTACTGTGAATATTATCCCTCCTTCTCATAGAGGACCCTATTGTTTCCAGATAAATTATGATTGTTGCCATTCGGAAGGTGTGTTACACCCGGTAAATGATGAGTATTAGCAATAGGCTCAACTGTATATCTACTGAGTATTTATAATGTATATCCTCATTCTGGACAAGGTCACCAACAGGAAATGCATTGTGTGGACGCTTTAGGGTGCCGTCCTGCACTGATGAATCAGTTAAGGTGACAAATGAGTGAAATTAATCCTTTCACTCTAGTGTGTTGAATGATGTTTGAAATCGAACAGGAATGCATGGAGGAGCAGGTGCTCGACCAAACACTTTTAACAGTGGCAATTACACTGGATTGGAATCCACAGAGACATAATTCTCTAAGGACAAATGAGGTACCCATCGTGTTAGAATACCCAGAAGGAGAACCACCTCTGGAGCAGAACCTCCTAATCTATTCTAGAGCAGATAAAGGGAATGCAGATAGGAACTGCCAGAGGATTAGTTTCCTTGATCCAAACTTGGAGTCAAAGGTATATTCACTGCTCTTTCCACACAGATATCAGAGTTAGACAGCAAATAGTAGGTTGGAACTTCCAAGAGCTCTACTTGGAGTAGAAAGAAAAACAACTATGGCAAATCCGAGGGTCAAGGTAACAAAAACAGAGTATCACTGTTAATGGCCTGAGAATAAGGGAGGATACCTTCAACGAGTTTTTGGTTGTGGGAAGACTAGGCAAACAATTTGGGTTGATTTTTATGTGAGGGTAGAAGGAAATCAAATTAACTATGCTGCCAAACCCAATCACGAATGACAATCATGCAGTACAGTGAGTGGATGGGTCACCTAAATACAACTACACATTTACACACATTAGCTCCAGAGAGGGTTTATATACTGTGTGAGACTTACCCGGACACCACCAGTCGGAGACCATATCTTTATAAAAGTGAAACGTTTATTTCTCACAAATAAACACAGGTTTCAGTCCCAAACACCACACGAAGCACACAGCAATAATCCCCCACAATGAACTCTTCTTTACAGTCCTTAGCTGCCTCTATTCTCCTCCTGGGAGCTTTGTCCTGCTCCCACTCCCGACCAAAGCTTATTGAGTGTAAGAGGCGGCCCTTTTATTCCCGCCCGGATGTGCTCCAGGTGGCTGATGACGGCCTTCCGGCAGCACTTCCTGGTGTGGCGGAAGTGCTGCCCTTTGCACCGGAAGCACTCTGGGTGTCCCTGGCAGGTTAATCCGCCATCTTGACTGGTGTGGCAGAAGTGGCAGTTCTCCGGGTCCCATGAGTCTGAAAGCACCCCCTGGTGGTGGCCACGGGTCCCAACGAGGTAAATCCTTCTCCCTCTTTTCCCGAAGTCCTTTTATAGTCCAGGGTGGTTGCCCTCTCGTGTCCTGGAAGCCTTTAATGTCCACTTCCAGTCCTTCCATGCATCCCGGCCAGGTAAGGACCCAGCAATCTGCCACAACTGTCTTCAACATTCCTAGAAGCTCCACTGTATACGATGACAAAACTAACAGGAAGTGAATTCATTAATGTGTAGATACCTACAATGATGTGAAATCTGCAGTGGGTGGCAGGAGATTACAGAACCTCTACAGCCAGGCCAGAGACCAGAGACAGGAGTGTTGTGACAAAAGTCCTCCTTATTTTGTTTCACAAGAGAGCTCTGCCTCACGCACACAGCCTTCTGTTTCTCAGCAGTAAAGATAACCCCAAGATATCGATGTTATCAATAGGGTGGTAAGCGCAGAGCTACCAGACCCTGCACAAGACCCCACCTCCATGAGATCACAGTTAAAAATATGATACACAGGTCATGTGGTCAATTGAATTCATCAGCTCCATGTATGGTAGTAGGTCAATGCTAAAATCATTGACTAAAGGAATAATAGGAGTAAACATCAGCCAATGAGGACTGATAACTGAAAATTAGGCAGTGATGAAGAGTTGAGATTAGTGGAAGGACAGCAACGAATGAGTGGTTATTAAATTACAACCTGAATCTGAGTCGCAAGTTCAACTGCCATATCAATGTAGAGATCTGTGCTACAGTGAAGAGTATGAAGTACGTCTTCAAATACGAATATAAGGGACATGATTGTGTGAACATTGTAATTAGAGAGCGTACTACTCTTGAATATGATGAACTTAGGCAATTCATGAACTCTCAGTATGCTTTGATTTGATGTCTGTGAGCATACACAGTATGCACACTGGCTAGGGGTAGGGGTAGGGGTAGAGATGCCACCCTGACAGCTAAGGACATATTTGGAGTGAGGGATTATTTTTAATTTGGAATTGCCTGAGAATTACCAGTGTGAAGATAAAAAATGGAGATGGACAGTGAGAAGACAAATACAGATATTGTCTAAGACAATATTTACTACACATTATAGGGGCTTGACAATCAAATTGGTGGTCTTTGGATCATTCATAGAGGCTGCAAGAGACGAAGGGCCCTAATCAACATTGATTGCAAATGAAACAGGTCCTTGGAAGATTCTGTAGTCTTTGGGATGAGCCGCAACTGCTTAGACTCTTTGCCTTCATTTGTGACTTTGATACACCAATTAATTCAGAAGAATTGTTTGTGAAATACAGGAGAAGGTTGTGTGAGATGGTTGCACGGCACTATCAAGGGAATGCAGATGACTGTGCTTTGTGTGACAACTGAGTGCTGCTTGACACAGAGAGAACTCTAATGTACCATGGAAAATAATGGTGGGATTGCAGCTTCCCTGTAACACGGCTGGTCAGGGGATATAGAAATCCTGAGGACTATTTTGATGCAGTTCATAAACTCAACCAAGCAATGGTATTGGTTAAGACTATAAATACTCTTCAGTGGGAAGCACATCAACTTTCCTTTTGTGTCTGATGTCAAGTTTTGCTCAATTCCATTTGATATACACAACACAAATTGTTCAGGCTTTCTTTCTCTTTCATTTTTCAAATGGCTGCAGGGTTGTTGTAAAGCACAATGGATTCTATGACTTAATGCACAGAAAGTGTTAATTTATCTTGGTAAGACATTTAAAAATATAATGACACAATACAGAGTTGTGTGCTCAGTCGTGTGTTTTGATATTATTTATATCTTTAAAATCAATACTTCAGTGAGGATTTGAACAGAAGTGTCTTTTTTAGTGATCATTAACAAAGTCCTGATGTTTTATATCCGTGTGTTTAGATAAATCTTGGCATGCTGATTTCAAACACGTGAAAGTTCTTTATGTCAAGTTGTGTCACTAATCCCAAACAACACTGTGATTTTTTGATTCAGTTCATCGTATTTCCTGATCGTGATGTCTGTTCAGGTGAAATGCCATTATAGAAATAGACACAGCTGAAGTCATTTTGTGTTAAATTCCTCGACTTTGCTCTCTGGTGTCAGTTCTCGTCTCAGGTTTCTCCAGTTTGCACTGAGCTTTCTTTTATTTATTCCCCAAACCACAGGCTGACGAGTTTCAGGTTACACAATCCACTCCACTGATGAAGTTGTTGACAGCGTCTCTCTTCCCAGAATTCTCTTTATTGGGAGGGAACACTAATATAAATGGGAATTTGTCTTTGTAGTGTTATTGCAACAAGGAGAGAACAAAACATAAAAGATTTAATATGACTCAGTGTAATGTGACTTTATAATGTTTTATATCACATAATTATAGACAGTTTTATTTTTATGTCATTATGGCTTTATGCTTTAACTGTAAGTGTGCTGTCCATGGAGCAGCTCGTGTACACATAGAAGGAGGACGTGCTGTTACAGAAAGACGGCCATTTCACACTGAGAGGATTTTCTCTGCAGTCAGAAGAGCAGACAGACGCCTTTTTCAGACAAGTAGGATTTAGAAAGTCAAAACTTTAAACAGCACAATTCTGTTTTTAAGAAGGATCAAGTTTGAATCGCCATTTTTTGGACTTTCCACATGTGTGAAAGCGAAGCTCTTGAACCATTAGTTATCATTGTGCATGCTTCTCTCATAGGCATGTAGTGATGCAGTCTGTGAAAATTACATTAAACAGTATCACACATGAGCGAAAGAGCCTAAAGGTGAGTAAAACATCGCAAGATAAGGGATTGTCACGTGGTGCTTACCTGAACTCTCTTTCATCAACAGAAAACAAGAAGAAAAATAATCCAGCAACTTCCGGGTTCCAAAATGGTCACGATGACGTCACTTCCGGCCCATCAGAATGACATTGTTTCGGTTCCTGCTGCAATGCCAACCATTTCCTGTCACATGTTTTGTTCTGCTATATAACCGCCATTTTGTATCAGTAAAATCATTCATTGTACTTTCAGGACTTTGAATCACTGCATTTTTCTCATATTGTCTGGACGACAATATACGGGGACGGTCCCCAAAACTTTATTTTTGTATTTGTGACATTTATTCTACCACAACAGAGAGGGGCTAGGGGTGTTCATCTTTAAAAAGTCATCAGCTTAAAATGAAAATATTCATTCTATTTAATAATTCTATTTCTAATTCTCTGCTGAATTGAAGAGAAGACCCTGGAAAGAACAAAAGCAGAACAAACACAGCCACACAGCCATTAAGAGACTGAGAAGCCGCACACATTTAGGGTGTGTTGGTGTTGCATCATCTGTGACAGCTCCTCAAATAGCCAGCTTGTATCTCAGATTTGCACACCCAATTACCTTTGTATTTGCTTTTTCTTTTTTGGACATATTTAAGAATGTTAAAATCTATAATGACTGAATCAAAGTTTATTTCCTGCTCCCTTTGCTTGCGTTACTATTTGCTGTATCTTGACATCTGCTGTTACAGAGAGCAGAGGAGACTTTGTCTAATAGGTGAAGTGTAGCACAGCAGCAGTCAGTCTTGAGTGAAGTCAGAATCCGTGGTCCCCAGTCACACAGCAAAAAAGCTTAGCTAAAAAATAAGACATAAACATTGAATTTCAGGAGAAAATGCCTTAATATTAGTGAAATTACCTGTCCATGCAGCAAGATAATTTTACTTTCCAAGTCATCTTAAAAGAAGTTATTTCCAGTCTAGAAATAAGAAAGTTCTGATAGGTGTTCAAAGGCTTGAAATAAGTAGAAAATGCTGATTTTTAGAACAAATTACTTGAGATTAGACTTTCTAAGGTGGAAACACATGAAATATTAGAAAATAATTTTGAATTCAGTTCTTTTACATTATTAATTTCAGCACACTGAAAAACGAATGTCAAGGAACAAGAGAATAAATCTCTAATATAAGTGGAAAATTCTTAATACCAGTGGAGAATGATTGTCCTGTTACTTTAAACAAGTTAGCTCATCTTGAAATAGGGAGTCCAATATTTAATCTTAGAGCATGCATCTTAAAACAGGAAAATTATTTTACAAGAAACTGAATAGGAAAAAGAATATGATTATTAAGAAATAATTGCTTGAAATAAGTAAAATTATCTTGCAATGGGGTGAGAAATTTTAACTTGGTAAGACTGCCTCTGATTATTAGAAATAAGGAATGTAAAAATTCCTGAAATTAGTGGATTTCTATACATACTAAGCTATATTTGTATGATATATACAACAAATGTCAGTCCACCTACCAAAGAATAAGATAGAACTAGCACAGCTTTCATTTCAGGATTGTCGTCAAATCAAATTGAAACCAAATATTTTAGCAGAGGTTAGAATTAAGAATTCATTGCTACATTCAAGACACATAATTAAGATATCATTTCCTGATATAAGTTTGCTTTCTGAATACATAAAATAACTTACAATAAAATCATAATCATTAGCACTATTCTTTATTGGAGTATTAAAACATTATCCAACAGCACTGCTGCTGTGTTTACAATACAGAAACAGAGAAACACATAAGCACTTGAAAAGGAGTTGATTACCTTGTATATAACACAAAAGTCATATCCATATCATTTCTGTACGTTGTAGTACAGGACTGTTTCACTTTGTCACAACTCACAGTCAGAAATGCATAACATAAACTGGGGTAACACTGCCAAAAAAGACGATAAAGAAAATCAACCTCACGTTAAAATCCACAAAAGAATCAAGTCACTTATCTAATTGATTTTCAGATGTAATGGTAATTATATACATCATAGACATTTACTGTATTTCCTGTTCTGTATTTGGCTCATGCAATTTTTCTTGTAGCATATTTGTATTTTCCCTTCAAATTATTTTAAATGCATGTATAATTTCTATGAATGGTTTCTGAATCCCACTTTGCCTAATTTACAGTTACACACTCTGATTTAGTTAACCAGTCATTTTCCTTCCAAATGTATCAAGCTAATGATGTTGGCCAGGCTTCTCAGTAATTACTGACCAATAAACTGTTTCCATTCAGGTAAGGCAAATTGTGTCCTGTAACATTTCAGTCTGAATTGCAGAGCGGACAGTGGCAGTGCACTTAGGACATGTCAGATGTCGTGTATAATACTGCAGTATGCCGTTAGGTACAGGATACCTTCCTGCACCAATTCTGGAGGGACGTCTGTCCTGGGCTCACTTCCAATGGCCAGTATGCAGTTTTCTTGGTTCACGATAAGGATGGGGCTAGAGAGGGGTGTTTGAGGAGAAAGGCATCAGGATTCTCGGAGGTCTTCGAGACCTACAAACACCAACTAAGACGACAGGTTGATCTCATTTTATCCTCTGTAGTCCTACACATAATTGTTATACTTTTACCTATTTACGATACTGAATTAATGTGCTCATTTAAACAGAAGCAGTTATACACAACTTGTAATTGATACAGCAAAGAATCACTAAAAATTCAAGATTGTTATATTCTGTTGAACCCTTTTCTTCAAACTGAGTAATGTTTAATGTCATTCCTGTAGCTAACATTAAAAACAACCCTGTCCTTATTTTTCCTTTAAACAATGTAACAAATGAGTAGTTTTACCTTAAGGATGTGAACTCATACCTCATGACTGACTGACTGACTGATAAAATCTGGGATCTTATATTTTTAATTTTTTTTAATTTAAAGAAGTTTGTAAAGTCTATATTGCTAAAATTTTTCAGGTTCTTGAAGTGTTGGCAAATACTCTTTAGACCATCTTTTCCAAAACAAATCTGCCATGTATAGAATTTGCTTCCAGTGTTTTTTAGTGTATTCTTCATTTTTAGAAAAGAGTCCAGGAGGCATATCAGGTTGTTTCTGCAGTAACAGCAAGTGACTGGGTGTGAGTGGCTCCAAATCATTTGGGTCATCTGATGTCTTTGTGAGGGCTCTGTTATTGATAATTGATCCACTTCACACATCATTGTTTAAAAACTTTTATCATCGAGTGTTTGTTGATTCACTGTTGAGTTTAGAATCTTTCTCATGCTTCGGATTTGTCTCTCACACACTCCACCTTGATGAGAGGCTGATGGAGGATTTAAAATCCATTTGATTTCTTTTTGCATCATAGCATTGCTGATTTTTTCTTGCTCACAATTTTTAATAGCTTCTCATAGCTCCCTTTCTGCTCCAATAAAGTTTGTTCCATTGTCTGAGCGCATGATTTTAACTTGTCCTCTTCTGCGCATAAACTGGTATATGGTTTGGATCCAAGAATCAGAGTCTGAGCTGTGCAATCTCTATGTGCGCTGCTCTGGGCGTTAACACTAGAATTACCAGAGCCAATGAAAAAACTTGTAAATCCGGCCCACCTTAAATCCCTTTGCACCTCTCCGTCAGCCTCTTTTGTCTTCTAAATGTGCCGATAAGCCCAAGCAGCAAGCAGCCTGCAACACCATCCCCCCACCCCATCGCCACAGAATAGACAAGAAGTTCTCCCAGTTCCTGCCTTGATTGATTATCTGGGAGTGAGCTTCCCAGAATTGTAAGGGGAAATAATTTGATGTGTGTTTTGAGTCTACAACAATCTGTGTAAACACATCGTTAAAACAGGAAGGTTTATTGTGTTTTAGTAATAAATGACAAAATGTAGACATGAACTGTATAATATGTGAAGGCTGATGGCCAAATATCAAATAAACACTTTCAGAAAATGTGCAAGTACAATACGACAGCGTCTGTGGTGCTGTGGTTAGAACCTCCGACTTATAATTGGAGGCTGTGAGTTTGAAGCCATCTCCCATAAATTTACCGTTTTGAGTAGTAAGCTGCTCTTATTGTTAATATTATACAATAAAAACATACAATTTGGTTTGGGTCTGTAACAGACAGTGCATATTTATAGTACTTGTAAAAGTTAGCATTTTTTTTTCACTTTTATTCTCTCAGTCACAATCACAATAAGTCACAAATCACAACCCACCCACACCCCCAGCACAGATCTAATGCGGTTACTTTTATTCTGAAACTGGGAATAACTGTAGATGTGAGTGCTGTTTTGAGACAATGGAACTGGACATTCTCTGATCTGGAGGGATAGAAGATGACACACAAACGATTGTGAATCTGCCTTCTTCGTGTCTCACTGTCACTATAATTTTTTTATTCAGTTTTATTGAGTGTTCCTGCTCACGCTGAATTAGTGTGCACCTTATGGTGCATGTGATATTATGTTATATTATATTATATTATTATGTGATATTTGGAATTATTCATTTTATGACCTGTATAGTACATTTCGGAAAACATTGTGGCACTGATGCAGCATTATTCATATTATTCATGTTCATTCGCATGCTTTCTTACACTTTTAATCAGTGACCACGTTTTTTTTTCCCGATCTTGCCCATGCAGTCTCCCCACATTTTGGTGCACAGTGCTTTTTCTTTTGTACTCCAGGACATGCAGTGGAAAGAATAGTACAGAGAGGTCAGTTCAGCGCTATATACAATCATCAGATTCAAATGTTAACAGTTCACACTCACCCAAGGACTGTCCTTTCTACATTTACAACATGTGTACGTTTTGCAATGCGCACACTTCTCTCTGTGCTGCGTTACTGTTACACTGAAGGGGCTGATGGGATCGGCGGTCTTGGAACAGAAGCTTGTCGATGTTGCATCCTCTTTTGCTTTATCCATCGCCTTTTCTTGTAAGAAGCGACTCTCTTCAGCAATGCAGCGATTGTTCTGCATTTTAAGTGTTTCATCCTTCTAAGGCAAATTTAAACAATAGTGGCCGACTACGAGTCTTGCAGATTCCGAGGCAATGCGCATGAACTTGATGTCCTCCTCTGACATTTCCTCTTTTCTTCACACCTGTGCTGAGGAAAGTCTGAATTGTACTGTTGATGCAACATTTCTTCTATTTCTACTACTGACACACAACTGATTGAATGTTTGGTCAGCTTATCAGTTTGTTTTGCAATGTCATTCATCTTTTTGTATGGACCACCGACAACCCAACCAAGAGCAGTCTTACAGTATGAGGTCCACCTCCTTGGCTAGGTATGGTTTACAACTGGGTAGTTGATTCCTATTAAAGATCAACTTCAGAGTCAATAAAGGGTAGACATACCTCTTTAAGATATGCCCACTAATCGATATCTTCTTGTAGTGGAATACTTTCTTTGTTCACTGGAATGAGGATCTGCGTAAAGACCTTTAACAAATCAATATATTCATCATCATTGAGACAACAGACTTGCAGATCTGATAAGACAGAACATTGGATTAGCATCTTTGAATCATCAACCTAATTACTCATAGATTTGAGGAATACTTGTGTTCTTCTCCCTTGAAGGTTAAATTGTCTCTGGAGCCTTTCACTGCAGATTGTTACTGTACCACCAGGGTCTATAAAGGTGTATGTTTCCACATACCTTTCACTCATCTATTTACTCTTCTAATTTATGTTAACAGGAACCACGTACAGCGCACACTCTTCACCGGCCCCAGTAAAGGCACAAGTTCCAGTCTCAGTTTCCTTTTCTGTAGCTGTTACCACACTCTCTGTAGCTGAAGGTATCGCTCCAACCACTTTTTTGATGTGCAGGATTTCTGGGTGCTGCAAAGAACATGTCTGACATTTAATTCTTTCTTTGCAATTCTTACAAAGATGCCCCTGTTTGAGACAACACAAGCATAAACTTTTAGATTTTAAAAAGTCAATTCTTTCTTTATGTGGCGGCTCTTTGATTTTACTACACTTAGCAGGGGTGTGCTGGCCATTACAGAATACGGAAAGCTTTTTAAATGCACAGACATCAGTAACAATCTTTTTGACTGAGGTTTCTTGAGTCCCCTTTTCAGCAGCATTGGAAATACTTGTAGTGAAGATACTTTCTGATCTTTGACCGTACATAAGAGGAGACCTTCCCCTTGTCTGTCTTTTCTTTTCTCTGTGCTACCTTGTGAAACATCTCCATAAAAGCCATTATCATCCTTACCTGACGATGTAGAAAGCTGATTAGGTGATCAATATCTGACCATCTGGCTTCTCTTTTCTTTAAATTCAAAGGCCCAGCTTTGACCTCTTATCTTGTAAAGAATATGTGAGATTAGAGTTTATTATGTGAATATTTGGATTGTCATAGAAAATGTCACGCCTCCCTGCACTTGTCATTGCATCCATACAGCTAGCAAGAAAGGCTACATATTCTCTCAGGGCTGCTCCATCATTCTGCTTCAATTGAGGCCACTTCAGTTCCCTTTCCATATATACATCAGGTATGGATACTTCACCACCAAAGTAAATTTCAAGTTGCTTTCTGACCTTTTCATAACCTCGACTAGATGGCAGTCGCACACAGCCTTTAACTAAATCCTGGGCAGGACCTCGTGTGAATTGGATCAAATAATCAAATTTATCTTGAGGGTTCTCTAGCGCATCCCGAAATGCGTGATCAAAGGCCCTAATAAAGTCTGCATAAGCCAATGGGTCACCAGAAAATAAAGGGACAAGCCTGTGTGATACTTCACCGCACGGTGCAGGAGGTGCTGGGGCAGGAGCTATCTTTTGTTGGGTTAACGATTTAGCCATTTCAGTGATTGCTTTCTGACATTCTCTTGATTCTGCGCTAGCATGTCCAATAAGTCATTTCTGGAGCTCTGAGTGTTGGCTCTTGCTCTAGTTTTGGGTTGTTCCTGCCTTTCTACTTTAACTTGCAGCTCTTGAAGCTTTTGTAGGATTCTATCGAGTGTCGATTGTTCAACCAACACTGCCGAAGAAGGTGATGATGCTGCAGCGCTTTGCTGGAATAAAGAGCCACGCTTATCATCAATAGTGCGCTTTAACTGAGGAGAAGCTTGCTGCATTCTGGGCTTTGGGCTATCCCGTTCTTGCAATTGCATTTCTCCGGATTGATTAACTAGTTGTTCATCAGATATGTGTGTTAAAAGGCTCTTTGTATCTTTCAGCCATGTTGCTGTAGCATCAATAAATGTATTCCCGTTCCTAGAACTTTCTGCAAATGTTGTTTTCTGTTTTTTAATTAAGACTTTTTTATTTAGCGTTGATATTGACTTTTATTGAGCTCCACGACCTGACTGTACGTCTCACGAAAAATTCCAAGCTTTTGCTTACTTCTATGTGATTTTCCGGAATGTCTTTAAGTCTTTCGATTTCAGGAACAAGCTCAGAAATTTGATCTTTCCATTGTTTTATGAGACCTTTAAGATCCCACTTACATTCTCTGGCTTTGAGTCCGTACTCAGATCACTCCCAACTTCACTTGAGTTATGCTTAGACATTACCATGATGACAACAACTATGTCACAATCGGGTGCTCCACAAACACAGATGGCTTCCTTGCAGCGAGGCTTCCAGAACTCCGGCAAGAAACATGCAGTCTTTCACAATATCATATCACAGTCTCCTAAAGCTTCTCAAGTTCAGTTATGGCAACCTTGCTTTCATTTACGATCATGCAGAGACAGAAGATAAGAGCACAGTACCTCAGGGTGGCTCAGTTCTTTTTCTTTTGTTGACATGTTCTGGAGCACAAGCGCCCTCAGTCCTCAGATGGTAGTTTCCAGTTCAAGTTCAATCCCCTCAGATGGCAATTATCTGACAAAAAATGTAGCTGCTGTTACAAAAAACAGATGCAAGAGTCATAAAAGGTTTGGGACAGCCACCCGTATAACGTTTCACATGTAGCTAAGGGCTCTGCCATAGTGGGAGGAGGGCACTCTCCTCCTAGAGAGCAAAATAAGCCCCTTTCACCTCACCCTTCTGGACCAGACCAATCCTGTGAGCTCCTCCCTTGCACTCCCCATTTTGATCATTTTGCCCAGTTAAGTGTTTCAGAAGCAGAGCCTGCACAGTGTCTTTCCAAACCACAGGATGCACCCCCAACTCAGAAACTCGGCCATGGTAGTCTTCTGCCTGGATATTTTTTAGGTCCCAGTCCTGGTTCCTCAGAGGATCCTTCATCCTGCCGACTACACCGTCACAAAAAACAGACACAAGAGTCATAAAAAGGTTTGGGGCTGCCACCCGTATAATATTTCCTGGCTGCAAAAGGATACATTGTTCACACTGATGTGTAGAGTCCAAAACAGAACTGATGAGTTAGGGTAAATATGACGGCTTTAAAGGCCAGCAAGGGAAGTGAGGTCATTCAGGGCAGAAGTAGAAGGGTCTTCTTCCAGAGGCTCAGACCCAGACGCAACATCCTCAGAAGGGCAGGGACCGGAAGCGATGTCATCAGGGCCAGGCGTGATTTACCGTGAACGGCCAGCAGGAAAGTGAGAAAAATGGTCTGCACACTCCGCCACCCCCTGGACTTGCTTGGAATTACTCTCATTTAGAACCTTTAGTTGCCTCCCACGCACACTTGTGTGACACTGCGTTTTCCCAAAATTGCCAAAGTTCTTCAGCTCTAGCATAAGAAATGAGATTCAAAAAAAGCCTGTCATATCGAAATGATTGTACAGACAAAATATCTTCGTGTTTAAAAACCTTAGTTAAAATTCAAAGTAAAACAGTTCACAAAAAAAGAGAAAACTGATATAGCAAAAAAAAAAGAAAAGTTCTTGTTTAATAGAAATTCTGTTCAAAGCTTAAATATTGTTACATTTCTAATCGTTACAAAATCACTTCTAAATGTTTATGAACCTTTTAAAAACGGCGGTCAGAAAACTGTATGCTTATCCCAATTCTAAGCTGAAAATGGGTCTTTCAAGTCCCTGTGTACTGGGACTTCTTTTAAATTTTATCCAACCATCGATCCATCCAGTCACGGGGACAGCAGCTTGAGCAGAGATGCCCAGACTTCCCTCTCCCGCGCCAGTTCTTCTAGCTCTTCCGGGAGATCCCCGAGGTCTTCCAAGGCCAGCTGGGAGACATAGTCCCTCCAGTGTGTCCTGGGTCTTCCTCCCAGTTGGACATGCCCTGAACTCCTCACTAAGGAGGCATCCTGATCAGATGCCCGAGCCACCTCATCTGACTCCTCTCGATGCGGAGGAGCAGTGGTCTCTACTCTGAGCCCCTCCCGGATGACTGAGCTTCTCATCCTATCTTTAAGGGAAAGCCCAGACACCCTGCGGAGGAAACTCATTTCAGCCGCTTGTATTCACGATCTTGTTCTTTCGGTCTCTACCCATAGCTCATGACCATAGGTGAGGGTAGGAACGTAGATCGACTGGTAAATTGAGAGCTTTGCCTTACAGCTTAGCTCCTTTTTCACCACGACAGACCAATGCAGAGCCTGCATCACTGCGGACGCCGCACGTTCTAAATTACAACTGACTCATTTAACACACTGTATCTTAGTTCTAGCAATAAAGTTCTCATACTAACTTACAGGGGGAAAAAAGACTAAACCATTGTCTATGACTATGAAAGAAATGTATTTTCTATTGAAATTAAACAAACACTAATATGAGTTTAACTCAAAGCTTTAACTTTCTATGATTGACTCTTACACAGTATATTTACAAATATGTCTGCTACTCTGTATTAAGGGAAATATATGTTTATTCAAATTTTGAATATAATCTTAGAAAAATACTCTATATATGAATACCATATATTTTAAATTAGATTAGATAAAGTTTATTAATCCCAAGGGGAAATTTTAATACATACAGATGCAGAAACATACAAAAAAATGATACAAACTCACAGAACAGCCAATCAATCAATCATTTATATGATTGATAGATTGATTGATTGATTGTAAGGCTTCTGAGCTTTTTTGAGCTGGTTTTTTCCTAATGCCCTGAGACTCAGCCTCATCTTTCAGGTGGAAGATGGTACCAGGAGTGGGGTCCTTGCACCAGTGGGTCCCCAATAGGCACATCATATCTCACTACCCATGGGGTATTCTTAACTAAAAGGTGCGATATTTTAAAGTTTTGGTCCTCCCTCTCTATGTAGTAAGAGTCATCCATGATATGAGCTTATTTTAATGCAAAGTCTAAGCTGCTGTTGGCTCATTGCAGGCTTGCAAACTCCTTCTGAATGGCAGTCTCTGCTTCCCTGGCACCCGACACAGCATTGTGCTCTCCCCCCGGTACTGATTTGCTGGGGTCCAAAGCGGTTGTCAAGTTTGGGGAGGTTGACATTGCAAGTGACTGGGTGGTAAAGTCAGCCAGCTGTTCTCACTGGAGGCTCTGTCTTCCACCTCAGTGGACAACTCAGATTCAAATTCAAACCCAGGTCCTTCATTGATTGTGTCAGCGATGAGCTCCTCTCTATCATTCACAGAGACCAGGACCTGTGGGAAATCTAGACTTTTTGAAGGAATTTGTTCTACAGACAGATGGTAACACTTTCGGATTGGGGTCGGTGCTTTCTCAGTATTTCATTGGGGAGGAAGATCCCGTCAAGTTTCTCAGCAGGAAGCTGCTTCCCAGGGAATGTAATTACTCAGCCATTGAGAAGGAATGTCTGCTGATTAAATGGGCAGTCAAGGCCTTCCGGCAGCACTTGTGTGGTTTACCCATGTGACAGACCGCGCCCCACCTCAGTGGCTCTTCAGACAGAAGGATGCGAATGCCCGGTTCACTCGGTGGTTTGTTAGCATACAGTCGTTTGCTTTTGATGTTCTCCACCGTCCCAAGGCTGCTCACGTCAGCACTGAAGTTCTCTTGTGCCCGGCTGAGCTCGGCTTGGCTGGTCACTTTGTCCACACCAGTGTGGTCAAAGTTAAGGGGTTGGGGTATTTGACGCTTCTCAGCTCTTTTGAGACCCTTCCCAACATGGCTGCACACCAGAACACCATTGACACGTCTGGCAAGAGCTACTTGTCCGTCATTGAGGTAACTGCAAGGTTGATGATGCGGGGAACATTCTGACTTGGCCCCACCCCTGCTCATTTGCTGTATCTGTGTGTGGAGAAAAGGTATCTCCTGGCTGAATAAATAACCTTGTTGTTCTCGTTTGTATTGGAATAAAGCTGTTTTTTCTAGATGCCCTGAGACTCAGACTCATCTTTAGGGTGCAAGACAGTGAATCACACATCGCATGGTACCAGGAGTGGGGTCCTTGCACCAAGGGATTCTCAAGAAGCACATCATATCCTGTTACCACCGGGGCAAGATGAGGCTATGGCGGCTGCTCCTACTCTTGCCTGTCTCAGGGATGTACTGGTGTGATTGGCTCCTTGGACGTCCCCAAGTACTTACTATTCTGCTTCAAACGCACAGCAACACTGATGACAACATTGATAGGGTTCTCTCCTCGACATTTTGCTTTCGAACCATTCTTTGCAGCACCACTTCTGCTGCCATTTGTCTAATTTTTATATACAGAGTTCCACAGAAAGTCCTTTCAAACTTCCTTTATTCTTGAATTTGAAAGAACAATATTA
>NW_024377203.1:0-21298 GCF_016835505.1 Polypterus senegalus | reverse complement strand
TTTCCAAACTGGCAGCACCCAACGTCAAAGCAGTGCTTTTGTTACAGTGTGGTTTCCCTTTCTTTTTTAGATCCCCATTCCTGACGCAGATTTATCAAATACACTGAGATTAACTGCATATTACTTATTAATTTAAGCCATCTGATTGTACAGTAATTAACCTGCAACAATATAATGGTCCACGGAATGGCCAAACTATTCCAAATACCATAGCTGCTTTAGCATTGTAACTCTCAATGCAACACTCAAGAGTATTTATCCCACTGCATCTGAGCGTGGAATCACAGCTCTACAGCAGCTGATCAGAAAGAGAACTATCGGGAGCCTTTCCTGTAGGGACGTCGCGGTTCAGAAACAGTTTCATCCCAAGAACTATAAATGCACTCAATCAGTCCATCAAGTGCTCCTTGTAGAACCGTTTGTACTTATAAGTTCAATTACTGTATCTCACTATAAACTTGCAATACACTTATAATATTGCACAACCTGAGCCACGTTATATAAAGCTCATACTTACATATGATGACAATATAATTTTTAAGATGAAATGCAGCAAAATATGTTTATTACATTATACAGATAAAATGTTAACATCATTTAAATAATCTATATTGTAAACACCTAAACATGAGAGGACACGGTGTCGCAGCACTACAGACGAACTGGCAGGGATTGTTCCTGCCTTGTGCTGTATTCTTGCTGGGACTGGCGCAGCACTGGATAGAATAATTAAACATATACTACGAAGATATTTCAATGTTTCTTAAAAGTTTTGAAGAATTGGCGTTCTAAGCTTACAGATGAATTAACATCTATTACAGAGCTGATTGTGTGGCGATTAGGTACTTGGAGAAAGAAAAGGAAGGACAAGAATTGAGGGTTAGTACATTTGAAAGAGACAGCACTGCTACAATAAATTATTTCATCGAAGGTCACACACAGCACAGGAAGCATCTTGCAGGAGGCAGGAACAATTTCTGGACGGGGCGCCAGCACATCACTATCACTGAACCACTGTATTCCCATGTTTAATGATGTGCTTTAATTTATGTCATCATGAAAATATCAAATATATATCTTAGTATTTAAATTATTCAGAGAACTGTAATATCATGAATGTAATAGATTCTGTGTCCTATCGGAGAATGTAGTGATTCACACGCATAGAGCAAAGAGAAGAACACATACAATACTAAACATTCAATGTGCTACTTTAGTTACGATGGGATTTGAGAAACTAGTAAATTAAACGATTTTAAAATTAAGTTTCTGATGTTCTACTTTAATGACAAAATAAACTACGTGATTAAAGTAGAAATTTTGAGATTAAAATTGACATTTTGAGCTTTTTTTCCCCACTGTGTGACTATTTTTTTTCTCTGTACCATAATAAGCTTCCATATGACAGATGGTGGGCTATGACTCACCTTTTCACTGCAACTTTGAAATATGACAGCTTCTTTTTTATTTTAGGCTCTGTGCGACTTTGTGAACTTGAACTTTCGAGTTTCTTCGACACTCTATGTCACTTGATTAACTTCCTTTTGTTGTTTATACCACTGTTCAAACCAACAAATAGTACGTTTTTCCTTTCCTCCACTTGGAAGAATTTCAGTGAATACTATTTTCCCTCGTGTTTTTGCCATTGTCTTTTCACAGAACGCTGCACTTAAAGAGCTATTTATATTGATTTGCATATTCAAAGAGGCGTAATTCTGGGAAGAGTTGGGAAGTGGCGGCAGGTGCAAGCATTACTTTTCATGCTGACTGGGATTTATGGAGCAGAAGAATGTGGAAAGTTTGTGTGTGCACAGATTTATGCCTCTGGATTTTTTTGTGCATACGCACATTTCCGCTTTTGTATGTATGCCATGTTTTAGTGTGACTTCTACGCACGGCGTTATGCATAAGGCCCCTCGGCTGCTGGAAAACATTTTTTACGTCATTATGAGGCTAGAAGAAGATGCGTCTACACTGTTGTCTGCGATCTGGCTAGTAGTAGGAAAACAAACAATGGTAACCAATGGCAGGAGAAAAAGTGAACTAGGCACTGGATGCGTTTTATCCCAGAGGCCCAAATGATACATAATTTTCTAATTTATAGATTGTTGTTTAGGAATACTTAACTCTTAGTTTATTTATTTAAGTTTAACATTTATTAAATTTATGGATGTTTAACTAATTTAGAATTATTTTTTTCCTAACTAACCCAGCCAGTGCCCATTCCTTAATTGGTTTTAATTATCTTAATGAATCTGTTTTTAATGATGGAGAATTTCATTTTTAAATAATTAATTATTTTAAGAAAGAAACAGTAAAAATACTAAATTACTAGATTAAGTATTTAATTTAACTTTTTTCAGTAACAAAGAATTATTTTTTGTTTAGAAAAACACTTGAAATAAAGATTTTATTTTTTAATTGACTTAGATTAACAAAGAATTTTTGAACTTATTTTTTTTTATAAATATAACACCTTTTATTCAAAAGTGAATAATAAATACATGATTGAGAACTTGGAACTTCATTTGATTGTCCTAGTATAAATTAGTTAAGGATCGCAGACTTAATTTTCTACATCTGGTGACCTACTTTTTACACCTGCGCCCTAATTACAAACCTTTGGGCCTATAAATGAGAGGTTCTCCACACAACTATGTTCTTTGAAGAGGGTGGACAAGTGAAATGTTAGGACAGAGTTTTGGTTAATATGGGTTGGCTAAAAAACAATTTTTCTACCAACCAAAAATGAATACTTATTAAAATACTTATTATTTTCTAAAATTATATTTCTACAGTTCTTGTAAGAAATTTTTCTTTTTACATCAGGCATATTTTTATATGCACAATTTCTATTTTTTTGAATAGTTTTATTTTTGGGAACTTTTATTGGGGTCTTTTTTTCTTTTCCTTTTTTTTTTTTGGAGGGATTTTTTTTTTCTTCTTTGATGAATTATTAACCTGTTAAGTTTTTGGAAAATTTTTATTAGTATTATAGCACTTAAAAAAACGTTAACACATTCTACTGATTGAAAATAAAACAAAAAATATACTTTGGTACACAACTGTTTCCCTTGGCCGATTTAATGGAGTATTAGTTTAGGCATGAAAGAAACCATTTTTTAAGCAAAAGGAATTGTTTACTTTTTTTTCTAGAATCATTAAATAAATGTAACAATTTTTTTTTACTTTAATATATCTGTTAAAGGTATTTAATTTATTAGTTAAAATTCTTTATACAAAAAAGTTTGCCTATCTAATATTATGTTTTAAAGTTGCAACTTTTTCTGTTTTACATTCACTTGATGAGAATGAGACTTTACTCACAAGGCCTTTGTACACAACAACAACAGCAGCCTTTGCACAGTAATACTAGACGTGACAAAGAATTTCAAATTACAAGCTATGCATCATTTGGAAATAATTTATAAAGCTCTCAAATTAAATCGGATTTCTTCCAATATGTTTAAACATTCTTTGAAATTAATTAACTTTTTATTAAACCAACTTTTCTAAATGAAACAGTCTCTCATAAAATTAAAACCAACACTCAAAACTGTCATCACAGTAATTTACAATTCTTGTTTGACAATTATAGCTTAATTTATAATCTTGTACATAACTTATTATCCTTTAAATTTGATTTGATTCTATGGTCAATTCTGCAAAGGGCAGATCCTGGACAAACTTCTCACAATACTCAATTTCAGTGTTTTAATTCTTTATTTACATCTTCAGTTCAGGAACTTTAAATAAATTAACATACCGCGGCTTTCTAAAAATCTGGACTGCGAACCACTAACTCAACAACTACACCAAAAACGTTTGACTGGCAAAAAACAATCAAAATGTCAAAAAAGAGAGATTTTAAATTCCATGCAGGATATACTCAAAATAACTAATTGCTTTCTTCAGAACAAAATTCTTTCTCTTCATTTTCTAATATTTCTAAATCTTCCCAAAATAAAGTTCCTCCAATTGCTTCTTCTTGGCATTGTCCTTTTCCAATTTTAAAACATTTACCAGATATATTAGAGTCGACAATAAATAAAACCCATATTAACATTTCTCAATCTGAACATTCATTCCCTTCTTTTACTTTTCAATATCCAGTACTTGACTCAAATATCTCCTAGTTCATCATCTTTGTCGTCGTCTTCAGATATCTCTTCTAAACATATCTTTTGCTTTAATCTTTTCCCAACAAAATACAAATGTACTTTCTTCTAAAATGTCTTCACATTATTTACCACCTTCTCTTAAACCACTTTGGATTCTATTTCCTTACAACAAATTGACACTCTTAATTCTTCTCACCCCATAACTAAAAATATGGATTGTAAAGTACTTTTTTGACTTTTCTATCTAATACTTTTCTCTCAGATTACTTCTAGATTCATCACTCGACTCTCGTATACCTTCTTCAAATGTTTCTTCTCTACAACTTCTTTTTAATTCTTCTAAAGATCAAATTAAAACTAATTCCTGCACCATATCAAATAACTCTTTAATGTCTTCTAATCTTATCCCTAAAAAAATTAATTTTCTTCTTTACGTATTTCCAAAATTTCTAATGCCAAAAGTCCTGCTTTGACTTCATCTCCGATAACCCCATTTCAAAATGTTTCTTCTTTATCTTCAGTTAATTCTCCCCATCACCTCACACATCCAATTTAATTGTCTTAGCAGTGCAATCCTTTTCTACACAGGACGATTTTTGGGGTGTGGGCCATAAAACCTGGGGTCTCAAGCAACTTAGGTTCCTCTAATACTACAATAAATTAACATTCTCCCTCTTCACTAATAGGCTTTTTTACTTTAAGTAACACTACAGATTTTCTTTAAAAATGTAATCATTTTCAAATTTCATTACCTATGGGGAAGAGATAATGATGGACCAATCTTCAGAAAACACAATGTGTGAGATTCTCTGCCCACACAACCAAATGAAACTACTATGGAAATTGTTGAATTGCGTATCATTTACAAAGAACTGATTTTAAAAAAATAAATAAATTGAATGGTCATTAAACCCTCATTAGCCAAATATTACCATAGGTGACACTACTTTGGCCAGAATTCCTCAGTTTTTTCAACTTTGCTATTGAAATTAACAGTTTCTAAAGGACTAAGATTATTAATGTAACAAAATTCAAAATGTTTTATCCTTCAGTTGGCCTCAGGAATTTTGGAGGGGGAACTTCATTTAAAAAATCTAAAATATAAAGTTAAATTTTCTGTTTCATAATATACACAATTAAAGGACTTTGTTACTGCAATAAATTTTCCATGCTACCAAATTAATTTCATTCCCTCTTTTCAGACCTTATAGAATTAACTCCCAGTGATAGTGTTCATTGGTCATCTGAATCTGCTTTCAGAATGTTAGACTATTGGCTGGAGCTGTTAAACCTTTGATGGGTTGTGGAAAATCTTTTTTGTCTCGAGGTAAATCTTAAACCATCTATCCCACTTTTTCAGTCTTCTTATATTTTGTCTTTTACAGAAGGGCCTCACATTCATTCCCACCCCATCCAATATGATCATGGAGGAACTTGGATGGGACATTCACAATTACCATAGGAAAATCAAACGTTTTGATTTTTATGAACATACAAGATAATTCAACATTTAGTTAGGTTTACACTGTCTATTTGAGAAATTTCCAGAGCCTGATTAAGCAAGTTTGGAACTACTAGAACTCGGTTTATCTTGCAATGATTTCAAATTCAGTAGTAGCATTTTTCTATAAATTCATTGTACAGATATGGGTAAACAATTTGGTCCATCATATGCAAATATTTACATGGTTGAGGGCTTTTCAAAAATTTCCATTTATTATTCTCAAGTATTTAGATGAAATATATAGTATTTGTAACAAAAAGTACAAGTTGATATCTATTATCCAACCATCAAACTTAAGGCTACAATAAATGACCAGAAATCTGTTAAATATGTTTTTGACCATGTAAGCCTAATTGAATGTTAATATTAGTATGGGAAGATTCCACATTCAATGTGAACAAGAAGAGGTTTTAGGTGTTTTGATAATGTCCAGAAAATGACATGTGTCCTTAGAAAAGGTGTTGTGTTTTTGTGAGATTGGACTGATGAACCAATCTATGTATTCAGAAATCCTATAGGATTTTAAAGAGCTTTCTGAAACTGTTAGTCTGCTGGAAGGTATTTTAAAACACAAGGTCCATGATTCTAGACCTTTATGGATTTTAGGGAAGTAAATAGAATGTAAGTAATAATGGAATTGTGGATCCATACAGGTTTTTTATTTTTGTAGTCAGTGTATCCATCCTCAAAGACTGGATACCAAATTTGAAATTTCTCCTTTGGTTTTTGTTTGAAAAGAGGGAGAGAATGGTATGAAGTTGATACTTGGATCTCAGCGGTTTATTGGATATGTGGCTCAAATGCCTTAAAACCGAGAAGCCAGATTGTCTGATTCAATAGACTACGTGTTAAAAAGAACTTGAAGTCAATTCTCAGACAGAAAAAAGAGATTTGAAAATAACCGTATTTATTTTTCCCAGATTTCTCCCCTTAAGCAGCTGCCAAACAAGCTGCGTTTTACAGTACAAAACAGTGCTTATGTAAAGCTGAAATTGAATAGAGCCTTTTTTCAGTCAGTCAACCCAGGTCTCCTTACTGCGAGGCAACAGCGTTACCACTACACCACCGTGCTGCCTGATAGTCTTTTTGTTTTTAGCTAATTTGAATTGAAGTGATTGCTAATTCTACATTTAGTTCTCCTGAAGAAGGACTAAAAAGGCTGTTACTAATATTATCCAAAATATGAACCTCTGATAATGCTAAGAAGATTCTTCTTGTAACATGGTCTATTTTAATGTAATATTTGCCATAACTATTTTCTTTTTTTTCCATTTTTTCTTTTACTATATTGGAATTTATTCTAATAAATGTATATACATTTTGATAACTATGTATTTTATAATTTCCTACGAAGACTGACAAATGTTGTACTTTTCGATTTATTACTGTTATTGTATTACTGTATTATAAGAGACCTCAATTTTAATCCTTTCTACACCACTGCTGGGGGTTTGTTTTGGTTTAGATGTGCTCTGCCTCTAGGCATGTCAGAGGACTGGAACTTTGTAAAGTGTGGTCAGGCCTCATATGGGGAGGAAAATTAGGGAGGGTAGAAAGAGAGGACATTACTTTTTTCTTTTTTAACCCCAACAAATGAACTTTGTGAGCTGTAATATTAAAGGTCTTTTTCATTTTAGATCGTAATTATTTTCTCACCTGACAGGTTTAAATGCCAAGGTATTTTTTACAGGAGGCTTACTTAAAAAGTAATGACCAATCTTGGTTGCAAAGAGATTGGATTGGCTAAATTTCTCACTCCAGTCATACAAAGAAAACTAGTGGTGTGGGAATCTTAATACATGAAATATTCTTATTTGTAGTATCAGATGTAATATCTGATTCTGAAGTACAATATTTGTGTAATTTATTTAAATCTTAAGTAATTTTGATAAGTATCTACACACCTAATGTGGATGATAAGATAGATGTATTTACATCTATTTCTAATATGAACCCTCACCAAATTATAATGGTAGGAGACTTTAATTATGTTTTAAATCTAAAAAAAAAATAATCACACAGTTTGTAATGAATCATAACTTACCAGACCCATGGAGATTTTTAAATCCAAACTTAAGAGAGTATTCGTTCTTTTCAGCAGCATATAATAATCACTTAAGAACTGATTATTTCAAATGGATAATAAGTTACTGCCTGTTAAATCTTGTAAGCACAATATTATTGTTACCTCTAATCATCTCTTTATGATCATGGAACGTAAATTATTATGCTCCACATATTTTGTAACTGGCATATTTAATTTTATTTTTTTAGGTGGTGAGACGCATAAAGAAATTCACCTCCATGCAAATTGATTCTTTTAGAGACAAATGCATCCTCCGGTTTCTGCAGAAATATTTTGGGAAACTCTGAAGGCTTTTTTTTTTTTTTAAAGGAAACGAGAAGCAGTCTGAGTTAATCAGTGAAATTTATCAAAATAAATCAAAAATATTCCAGGTCTCCAAATGAGCCAATTAATAAGAAAAAAAATGTTTTTTTACAAACATAATTTAATCTCTTGACAACAAATGAACTGAGCAACGCATTTTTAATTTATATTACTAAAAGCATGGAGAGAATGCTAATAAGGTCTTTGCAAACTTCCTTCTTTTAGATTTATTAAGCTATGTAATAACAAATTACCAACACAGATGGAGAGAAAATCATTGGCCATAAAAATAACTCATGCATTTAAAGAGCACTGAAAGTCCTTATATTCTACTTAGTTTAAAGTAAATGCAATATTTTTACTGAGTTTTTGATGTATTACACATTATAGCTAGACATTTTTAGCTCAGAGGAATTAAATAAACCTCTGACACTCATAGAATTATTGGATGCTATTAACACTTTAAATTGAGAAAGTAGCAGACCCTGATGGCTATTATATATATAAAAAAATAAGTTCTATTTTTGGCAATGTTTATAGAAAACCGAGCCAACAAAATTCTATGTAAACTTTTTGCCAAGTATTAATTACATTGTTTTAAAGAAAAATAACTACTGATTACAATGTGTATTGTACAGACCAATTTGACTTCTGTATAATAAGATATGCTCCAAAGTTCTAACTAGAAGAACTGAGAAACTGCTTTCTTCTGTATATCTCAAGACTAAAATGGATTTCTTAAAGGTAGACAGCTTCTCATCATCATTTATTTCATGTAATATATTCACCCATAAAATCTAAACAGCCCAGATATTTTATTTTCTTTGGACAAGAGAAAAGCATTTGACATGGTTGAATGGAACTACCTGTCCACCACATTGCACAAATGTCAGTTGGGCCCAAACGTACGTGCATGGATAAAACTTCCTAATACCAGTCCAGAAGCCTCTTTTTGTATTCACAGCAATATTTAAACTACTTCAAACCAGAATGTGGTACTCGACAAGGATGCCCCATCACCGTTATTTTTTGCGCTTGCCATTAAGACATTGGCCAATCACTTTCGAAATACATCAGAGATAAAGGGGTTTACCAGAGAAAGACTTGAATGGAAAATATCACTATATGCAAATTATTTGATACTCCATATATAATCTCAGACTTACCAACTTAATAATACTTAATACAGACAGAGGTTGTATATCTGTTTTTGTTCTTTTAGAATGAGTGCAGCTTTTGACATCATAGACCACAGTATTGTTATAAAGACAATGGGTGGGCCTGTCTGGCAGCATCTTGCATTGGTTTCAGTCTTATTTAACGGGATGATAAATCTTTGTTAGTTTTGATGATTGTACTTGGGAGACCCATGATATTTTATATGGTGTAACACACAGATCTGTTCTAGGTCTGCTGCGTTTTTCAACCTGCATGCTTCCATTAGGTCAGATTAACTCAAAACACAATGAGCTACCACAGCTATGCAGATGACAAACCTTTATTTATTAATAGCACCTGATGACCCGGACTTTCTTAGCTCTCTGATCCAATGTCTTAGCAGTATATTCGAATGGATGAGTATAATTTTTTTCAAAATAAAAAGGAAAAAAACAGAAATCTTAGTAATTGGTAAACGTGGAAATAGCAAGGATATCACAAACAAACTTGATCCCTTAGGTTTAAAAATCAAGATGGAGGTAAAGAATTAAGGGGTAATCCGACTCCGACCTAAACTTTAAAACAAATATTAACCAGATTACTAGGATTACATTTTTTACTTAAGGAATATAGCAAAAGTTAGACCTCATAACTTTACAAGACACTGAAAAATTAGTTTATCCTTTAGGCTTTTAGTCAACTAGAATACTGTCATGCACCTTAACAGGACTACCTAAGAAAGACATCAATCAGTTGCAATTAGTGCAGAATGCAGCTGCCAAAATCTTAAGTAGAAAAAGAAAAGTTTAAGTGTCAGACTGGTTACCTATGTCATTCGGAACTGACCTTAAAATACTACTGAAGTGTAAAGCCTTAAATCTCGCTTCATCCTATATTTTGAAATGCCTATTCCTCTACTCTCCCAAGACGTAACTTTACATCTTCAAATGGAAGTCTGCTTATAATTCAAAGAGCCAAACTTTAAAGATGTGGTGATGTGGCCTTTTGCTGTTATGAAACTGGAAGTGGTACTTTGCCTAAACACATTTTTATAGCCAAGTAAACAATGGCTATTAATAAAGATCTAGGATTCAAATTTTGTTTAGAAATTGGAAATGACGAAAAATAAGTAGATGTGAAATTTGAGAAGTCCCACAGCCGGAAGTGGTACTTTAACTGAATACTCTTGCAAATTTTTAAGTAAACTATAGTTATAATTACAGATTTCAAATTTTATATAGATATTTATAATGATAAAAAGCAAACAGATATGAAATTTGAGAATTACTCAATCGGAAGTACTGTTTTATTTAACACTAGAATTACCAGTCTATGAAAAAACTCGTAGATCCCGGCCCACCTTAAAACCGTTCTCACCTCTCCACCAGCGTCCTTTGTCCTCTAAATGTGCCAATAAAGACAAGCTGAAAGCAGCCAGCTAGTCCATCCCCCCACCGACTTAGAACGTGCACGAACTTCTCCCAGCTCATGCCTTGATTGATTATCTGGGAGTGAAGTGGATTTTTAGAGTGGAAATAATAGATCGTTATTTGGAATACACGCATTTCAATGTGTGTTCCATTTCTACAGTAATCTTTGTGAACACGTTAAAACAGAAATTTTTTCATATTTTAGTAGTAAATGTTACAAAATGTAGGCATAAACTATAAATATCCAAATATCAAACACTTTCACAAAAGGTTCAAGAGCGATACTGCGGCATAGCGGTAAAGATTTGCTGACTCCCAGCGCAGCAAGCTTGCCGTGTCTCAAAGACCCAAGTTCGATTCCCCACTGGGGAAGAAGTGTTGAGTTTTCTTTTCTTTTTAGTCTCAAATGGACATAATTTATAAATTGGTAGGCATTGTAAATCCTTAAGTTTAAAATGTCGATCGCGGTTATTTCTGTTGATTAATTCATGCTTTCATTGATTATAGCTAATACTGTTATCAAGTGGTCGCTATTTTTGCCTGTTGTATACAATCTATCTAGCGTCTTTCACATCTATCTCTATTCTCATTGCCTGCGTGTAGCATGTGTCGATGTATGATTTAATGTATTTCTTTTTGACTATTCTGAGTTATAAAATACATATACATTATATATAAAACAAAACTACTATATAGCTAATACTGTACGCAGACAAGCGTTATTTCCTTCCATCCATTTTCCTTGTATCCTACAGTCTGTTTTTGCCATGTTTATTTTTGTACCCGTAGCTTCACAGAAGAGGCCTACTATTTCCAGGGCTTTGTTTATCGATGTGGGGTCTCTTGCTACCACCATAATGTCATCCATATACAGTATGCATTTTGTTTCTTCACTTCCTGGAATTTCTATGCCTTTGTATCGAAGTAGTGGCAAATATGATAAGCAAAGAAAAACAAAGTACCAACAATACGGCTGACATCGGACATCCTTGGTGTACTCCTCTCTATCTTTATTTCTTTAGTTAAGTGCCTATTTATCAGTTTGTTACTTGTTGTTCTACTGTAACAGTTTTGTATAATATTCACAATCTTCTCCAGTACCTGGATTCTCTCCAGCATCTTCCATACAAAATTGTGATTTATGGAGTCAAAAGTTTTTTCTAAATCTATATTTAATAAACCTAATGGGATATTTCGTTCTTTTGTGTATTCCATGATATCTCTCATTAGGATCAAGTGGTCACTGATTGATCTTCCAGGTATTGCACACACTTGTTCTTCCTCTATCAGGTCTGCCAAGACTTCCTTTAAAACGATTTACTTAAATTTTAGTTAATATCTTGTAGTCTTGGCATAACAGGGTTATTGGTCTCCAGTTCCTTATTTTGGTCAGTTCTCCTAATTTTGGGATTAAAGTTATAACTCCTGTTTTCCAGGTTCTATTTAAATATTCTAATCTATTTAATATATGGTCCCCAGATAGGGGATGTATCGGATATTCAACTGATTAAGAACAGATTTTTTTTTTCTTTCCCTTGTCTCTTTTTAATGGTTATTTCATTGAAGGGCTAGGACAATTAAATGAGCTTGACCCTTTTGTTATAAATGTGTATTCAAAGATTTGCATACCACCTTGGACACTGAATGAACCCCCTTAATGATCAAATGTCTCGAGAAAACCAAAAAGCTGAAAACTTTCCAAACACATTTTACTATATTACATGTTAAACATGATATAGGATTTCCATTATTCTTTAAAACATTTTATGTGTTTGTATATTTTTTTTAAAACAGTCTCTTTGGAACTACAGCCGTGCTCTGAGGAGTTAACACAACAAAACTCTTTAACAGCTACTAAGGCTTCTTCCTTTGCAGTTTCTTCCCCATATGAGCCTGTCCTGTTAGTATGAACATGGGCACCCAGAACCCTGACCTGCTTCAGATTAAGACAATTAGTTTCTCAGATAACAATTCCTGCCTTTTTCTTTATCACAAATGTCAAGACCACCCTGCAAAAGGAAAGTAGGACATTACATAAGTCACATATGGTTTAAATTTATTCTTGGTATAAATGATTGCCACAAATCAACCACAGTAGTGAACCAAATAAACATTTTCCCCCATTTAGCTTCTTCCACAAGTCTCTTGTGCTCAGCTTTGAGGGTCACTGCTCCAATTTGGAGCATGCGGCAACTCCTGCTCATTTATGGTGTACAAAAGCAGGCACACAGTAATGTGATGACTGGGGCTGACCATGTTCTTGATGTCTCTCTGGGTAAACCATTTATTGTCCTTCATCCCCACAAGGCTGAGATTCACATACTACACATGATCTTAGCCAAAATGCAGAGAAGTGATGCCACAAATTGCCCAGGCCAAGACTGCAGACACAAGTATTGTTTACATACATATACATGAACTATATACAGTAGACAAAAGGCACAAAAAGGATTACTTCAGACCCATTCAGTGGACACCAACAAAGGTCCGTATTCAAGAGTTTAGTTACCAGATTGTCCCAGACAACATTTCTGCTCTCCTAAACAGAAAAATCCTATCCAACGTTCTTTGGCAGCTGCAAAACCCCACTTCTGAATGTCTCATTTTACTTTAACACCAACCTGATACTCCACACAACTGTCTGGGGTAGAGACATCTTATTATTATGAATCGGGTCCCAATGCGCTTTCTAAATATCAAATTTAACAGAACTGAGTATAATAATTAAAAGTAGTCTCAGAGCATGTGAAACAATGTAAACCAGTAAATGAGAAAATAACAGGATAGTTTAAAAATTCCTATGCGGAAACCCTTCTGTGTCTTTCCATACTTGGTTAACCCACGGACATTCCCAGAAAGCATGCTTTATGGTCTCCTCTTCACTACACTGTAGATGTGGGCACACCAGTGACCTAGAAAGTTTGTCTGTATAGCCTCTGTCTTACTGAAACTCTTCCCCATAGCAGCAGCCAGTTTAAGTCCATGTGACGATTGTCCATTTGTTTTGGTTGCGCTTGTTTCCATACTGATGTTGGGACCAACACTACGGATGGATACTGTGATTCATACTGTTCCCGTAATGATAAATATAAACTCCAAACAGTGACATTGCAAAAGGCAGGATATTTCATTTTCATGATTTCCAACTGTTGATAATGCCATGGGCGGTTATCAGCATGGGGAACATCACTTGATTGAGATGAAATCTTAAGAATATGCTTTACCTTCTCTTGGATCATCAGAGTTTGACACACGGTAGCAAAGTAAATTCAGTGAAGTTTTAGTTGAAAAACTGACACTCCCATGTCCACTGACTTCTTCATGTCTACTCTCCTAACCGATTCGTATTTCCCTCCCCCAAAAAAATTTTAAATTATCTTCTTTAATTGTCTACCAAAAAATCTTGGCAGTGGATAGACCATTCCCAAATAAGTGCAAAGTGGCAAGACCTCTACTTTAAGAACTAAACTCTTGCCCACTAATGAAAGGTGGCGTGTGGTCCACTGACCCAGGCGTTGTTTAATTTTGGCGATTCTTTCCTTCCAATTTCTGTGGGCACTTTCTTCTCTATAAAAGTTAACTCCTAAGATTTTAATATCATCAAGTTGAACTGTGAGTCCATCTAAGGAGTCCGTTCTCTCTCTCCATTTTCCTAACCACATCATTGAGGACTTCTGTTTATTGATCTTGGAGCCTGTTGCTTTTTTCGAAATTGTCAAAAATTTGTAAACAGTTGTGGACATAATCCTCCTCAGTGGCAAATAGTGTGAAATCTGCATATTGTATGGTTTTGACTGTCTCCCCTCCACCACCTGGAAGGAGTAGGCCTCTGATGGTTAAATCATTCTGCACCTGCGCAGCCACCACCTCAATATATAAAACGTAGAGCAGAGGTGACAGTGGGCAACTCTGTCATACTCTGGAGCACTGTGGTACCAAGGCACTCATATGGCCATTAACACTGACCACACTACCAACCTCGGCGTACAAAATGTAGAGCCAATATAACATATGGCCAGCAAAGCCCATTTTATAGAGAACCCTAAAAAGTAACTGATGGTTTACCTTATCAAATGCCTTTTTCTGATCCAGAGCAACTAATATCATTGGCACTATCCTTTTCGATGCCCAGGCAAAAATATCCTGTACCAAAGAGAGGCTCCAGTGTATCGTCCTCCCAGGAACCCCACATGTCTGATCAGGATGAAGCAAACTTGGCAAAACTTTGCGAATATAGTGCCAACACCTTTGCTAACAACTTATAATCAAAGGTCAGCAAGGTAATAGGACGCCAATTTGTCAAATCCGCTGTGTCACCTTTCTTATATACCAAGGTGATAACTTCTTTACTCATTGTAGGGGTAAGTCTGCCTGTGGCAAATACCTCTTCGTAAACTTGCAGCAACAATGGACCTACAGTTTGCCAGTGTGCTTTATAAAATTCCTTGGGTAGACCATCAACTTCAGGTACTGAAAAGGGTGGACATTGCGACTAGAAAGGCCAACACACAAGGAGGCAAAATATATACAATCCATCTTCAGTTGTAGGGTCGTCGCCCCCTATACAAAACAGTAAATCATACATCCTAGTCTTGTACCCAAAGTTCTAGGTAGAGGAAATATAGGAGTAAGATATAAAAGCATGGATAAAATCTCTACTGTAATAACAAGAGATTTACCAATCATGGATAAATTGCGACTTGTCCACAGTTTTAGTTTAGGTTCAACTTTTCCGATACAAAAAATCCAATTTTGTTGACCACTCCTTGTTTTATAAAAGTCAACTCCCAAAATATGTATGCTTGTGGCATTAAGATTAATCCCATATATTCAACTTATTCTCGAATTGCATTTCCCAAAAGCCATACCTCAAGATTTTGTCTTGTTGATAGTAAAACCTGTTTGCATGTCAAAAGATTGAAAAGTTTGCAGAATATAAGAGTTCACTTTCGTCCAACAAGAAAAAGGTAAGATCATCTGCGTATTGGGAGAGTTTGACATGTTGTCCACTACTCCCTGATAAGGGAAAGCCACAAACCCGGTGATCTCATCTGATCAGGTCCGCCACTGGTTCCATATATATGATATATAAAAGCAGAGACGGAGAACAACCTGCCTGTTGGATTATAATATCACTAAGAAAACCATAAATATTCAAAAGGCTTCCTACATTATTGTATAAACCTTTAACCCAGTGAATAAATTTATGTCCAAAAGCCACCAAAGTATTAAATGAAAATTCATGTTGAACTTTATCAAAAGCTTTTTCTTGATCAAGGGTTACTAAAAGAATTGGGGTTTGACGGTCTTTGGCCCATGCAATTGTGTCTCGTACCAGTGATAGATTGGAGGTTCTACTTCTCCCAGGGATTCCACAGGTTTGGTCAGGATGAATAATTTCATGCAAAACCTTTAATTGAGAGGCCATAGTCTTAGCGAGTAATTTGTAATCGACGCATAACAAAGTTATAGGACGCCAATTTCAGGTCAAAATCATCCCCCTTTTTATAAATAAGAGATATAATCCCTGTGCGCATTAACTGCGGCATCGATCCAGTAGCTTAATTGTAGCAAACAAATCTTGAAGAATGAATCAGAGTTCTTGCCAAAAAGTAATATAAAATTCCATGGGGAATCCATCAATACCAGGCACTTTTGCTCTCCATCAATATAAGGTTTTCATAAAGTTCTTAGTGTGTAATAAATAGGTCGTTCCAACCAAGGTGCAGTATTTTGTGAGAGCATTGTGGATAGGCTAGGCAAAAATTGATTGCTCTCCTGATGTACAGGGCATTGGGTAAAGATTCCACTATAATAAGAAGAGGCTACCATCTTCGTAGGAGAGACCTGTACTTTGCCAGAGCTGTCCTTCAAGCCATGTAACGTTTTTTGCGTCTACAATCCGCATTGGCAGTTTTAAAAAAGGAACAAGACATATGTTCTTGTAATTCCCTAAAACGCTGCCTAAAAGTATAATAAGTTTGTGACTTCTGGTGAAGAAGCTCTCTCGAGGTTACTGATGCGTGATACTTTTTGGTAGTTAAAAATACCCCCTCTATTGGCCTTTGCATATAGTCCCTCTAAGGATTTGTAGATTTTTTTGGAACTTAGCACAAGCTTTTCTGCTTTGTTGTTTGTTATAATAAATAGCAAAAGTGTGTAATTTATCTTTTAAAACATCCCACCATAGCAGTATAGATGTGTCGGCAATCCTCATTTCAGTCTAATTCAACAGCAGATGTTTAAGCTGAGTGCAAAAATTATCATCTACAGTAGAAGGGAAACATTACATTTCCAAAAACCCTTCCCAAAAGGGGGAAGGTCAAGAAAAATGTCACAGTTCAGCATGCTATGGTCAGAGAACCATAGTAGCTGGAGTGAACTGCTCAAAACCGGAATCGTTTTGTGCACAAAAATAATCCAAGCAACTAGCGTGACCCTGAGAATTGCGCCACATAGGTAGAGGATTTTGAACATCTGTTGTGATTGAAACCTCTCTTAGCTCATGGCCACGCAATACATTCCAAAGTAGTTGTATGGTATAGTCTGTACAATGCTTCCCCAGATCAACATTAAAGTCTCCTCCAATTATAAGATGTCTATTTGTGAGAAACAGGGTGGGGAGGGACTAAAACAGTTCATGTCAGGCTGCAAGCTCTGTGTGGGCGTACACGTTAACAAAACGAAACCGCATGTTTTCCCAGATAGCATCCACCTTTAAAAGTCGTCCAGGTATAACAACAAAGGATTGCTCAATCAACCAGTTCTTGTTCTTGAAGAGAATTCCTACTCCTGCAGAGAAGTTATTACCAAAAGGCCATTTGGACTTCCCCAAACCCAATTAATGAGCAAAAATCCTAGCATCTCTTTGATCTTTGAGATGGACTTCTTGGAGGAAGCAGTTATGAAATAAGAAGAGTATTTAGCCAGTATAATCTACGCTTATGAGGATTTTGAAGCCCACGAGCGTTAATTGTAGAAAAGGTGAGCGACATATCAGTTAGGTACACAGGAAGCAAGAAAGATAAAGAAGGAAAAATTAACCAGAAGTAATACAAATTATTCCTGTCCTACCTCCCCAGCCAATATAGAAAGGCGAGAATCACCCACATATTTGTTTGTATTAGGTTCTTGTGGACTAAAAAAAAATCGGCAAAATCTACGGTTGACGATGGAGAAAGTTGAGCCCAATCAATACGTGCAGGTGCTGGTTCAGTATCTGGGATTATGGAGCTGTCTGAAGAAAGATCATAAAGTCTTCATGTTGAATACACTAAATTTGTTCTCCGTAGGTATAATTATAGGGACTTTGGAGGCTTTGACTTGAAGTACTGTAGGCGCTCTATTGGTGCCCTTGTGCATCCCTTTCTGAGAATTTGAGGTAACTTCCACCCAAGTATCTGTAGCAAGCTGAGGTGTCTCTGGAGTTGAGGAAGGCACACCAGTAGTGAAATTTGCTGACCCTTCCTCTTGCAAAACAAGGTGGCGCTATATCCACAGGCATAGTAGGCGTGATAGTCAGTTCTGCCGCTTCTGCTACCACGTCCTGTGCATCCCCAGTCAGTGCACGAGCATAAGGCTTAGAAATTGGAGGAGGGAGGAGGGTCCGGAGAGTCAAAATCATCCAATAGCAGGTTACCTAGGTGAACTGGCCTATAACGTTGTGGGCATGTTTGAATCATGTGCCCATCCTCTTTGCATAGATCACAACGTTTTAGCATTCGGACATGTTTTTACCGTGTGACCTAGATTATCATGGTTCTGACATCTGAACAAAGTACAAAAGGTTGCTAAATGCCCCTTCTGACCACATCTGTTGCAACGTTTCAGTTGTCCATTGTAAAACAAATAACCCTTATTTGGACCCAATGAGAAATATGCTGGTGGATGACGGGGTACCATCAGCACTCGTGTTATCTTCTTTTAAAATCACTTTAAACTGTCTCTTGCTGGTCCAAATGCCATAACAGTCCCTGATCCAGCGTAAAGACACCGAGTTACAGTAATAAGATAGAAAAGTAACTATGTCCTTCTCCACAAAAGGACTAAAAACATGTACAGTCACAACCTTAGCTTCCTTGTCCCATAAACATTGCAATTCGAAATAGGCTAAAGGATAAGTATTCTGCTGAGCACAAATCTTCACCCATACTGATCGAAATATCTCACTAATAGCAAAAGTAACATCCACAAATTTAAACAAAGGATTGAGTTGTGAACAAAAAATATCTTCTGGATTTACCTGCAACTGTTCGAAAAGTACCATATCCGTGAACTCTTTCCTGTTCATTAGCATCTCTCCTCCCCCTTCATCTTTCCACAGAAAACAGACTGTATTTTTCCATCCCGTAACAAGAAGAGGTTTCTGCCTATAAGCAGGTTGCCGCGACTCTTGCAGCCAAAGATCCTACTGATGCCAAACACTCCCGCACCACACCCTCCTGCCCTTCCCTGGGCGAAAAGAGCTCAGAATAAAACTGCCTAGCCACCTCCAAAACCCCATCCTTGTCCCTACAAATAGCCCCATCAGCTCGTCTAAACCCACCCACCACCCTTTTCAGTTTAGCTGTGTGAATTGCCTGAAAGAAACCAGTCCCCCCTCGTACGCCTCCCCCTCCAGTATTTGCCCATTCAATCTAGAAAAAAAACCTCAAAGCATGTCCCTTCACTATTTCTCTCAGCTCCCTTTTAACCTGCCCCATCACCTCTTAATCGAACACCCCTCCCCACTCAAGACCCCATATTCCTTACACAACCGCTGCTGGAGCTGTACGACTACAGCTTCCCATCGAGAACTACGAATCCCAAAGTCCCTTGCAACCAAACCCGCTTTCAATTTCAAATCCTCCCACCAGTCCAAAATGGACATGCCCCAATGACTCTCCGTAATCCATCCATTCAGCAGCACACAACTTTTGCCTAAATTGTCAATCCTGCAGATGCAGAATTTTATATTTCCAGAACCCTCTTCCAAAAACTGTCCCTCCCCCATTTAACCATAGAGTGGTCAGAGAACCATACAGGACACAAACAACAATTTGTCACTTCCAAAGTAGAAGTAACTAAGATATAATCTAACCTACTAGACGCCCCTTTAGTGTTACTCCATGTGTGTCCCATCGTCCCCACCACCGTTTTGCGGTACACATCACATAAACCAAACTCACATAAAAGGCGTCCCAAAGACACCCTCATATAGTCTGAAACAAGCGATTTTTCCATGTCTACATTGAAATCACCCCCCACCAAAACCACCACCCTATTTGTTACCAAAACATCCCTTAGTGTACCGAAGACTTCCCCTCTATACTTCATGTCTGTTGGAGCATAAACGTTAATAAAACGATACCTACTCCCAACCCATTCCCCGTCAACCACCACAACCCGCCCCTCCACCACCATCACCACCTCGGTAATCGCCCACTGACTCCCTTTAAACAGAACCCCAACATCTGCAGAAAGCGCACTCCCCACCCCCCACACCGATGTGCCCCACCTCCACTCTTTACTAAACCGTTTCCCCACCACTGCGTCTTGGACATCGCTTCCTGCACAAAACAGACTTGGAAAGGCAAAGAGCCCAACCAAAAAAAAACAGCATGCCGATTATCCCTCCCCTGCAACCCCCTCACGTTAATTGTCACGCAAAACAAAATTAAACCAAAAAGAACCTGACTAACCCAATCAACCCTCCCCCAAACCCCCCTCCACCCTCTTCCAACTCCAGACCAGGATCAGGAAAACCAAAAAGCCCCCATTCTATGACCATTCTATTGCCTCCCCCCAGCCAGAACCTGTGGCCAGATCCCCTTGGCCCACATCAACTTCCTCCCGCCCATCTGGAAGTGACTCCGGCACCACAAAACCTCCCGGGGTTAACTCCCTTAAATCTACCTGGCCACGGTTCTCCATGTTGTTCACACCCCTCTTCTTCTCTCTGATGTCCACCGCTTTGGCACTTCCACTCCTCTCAACAGTCCCGTGAAAAATGGCCCACCCGTTTGCAATTCCGGAAAACCACCTCTGTACACAACCGGGCAACATGATCGGTCTGTCCACATTCCCACACCGCAAGGCATGCCTCCATAAAACAAGTAGCCCCGATCAGCCCCCAAGAAAAAAGGAAGAAGGAGGACACAGACCGTCACGGCTGAAAGAGTCCTTTTTCAACTTCATCCTAAAATGTCGCCTCCCATTCCATATTCCATCCTCGTCCTTCACATAACATTCCAAAGAAATTTCCATACCATACCTCCACAAAGGGATTAAACATGTGCACAGTCACCAATTTCCAGTCCCTCTTCCACAAACTTTCGATACGATAATGTGACACTGGACTACAATCCTTCACCTCCACCATCCAACACTGAGTCGAACATGTCACCAGCCATCAAAGTCACATCCACGAATTTCTTGCTGGAGTTGACTTGGAGACAGAAAACACTCGCCAAAGGCACTTGTAGAGCTTCTGTCAACATCTGCCACTTAAAAGAAGTTCTGTCCAGAAATTCCCCATCACAGTCTCGTTTCCACCAAAACCGCAAAGTCTGCCGCACACCACTCAACGAAGTAAGCTGGCCGCTCCATCACCATACTTATCCATTCACTATGTCTGTCGTTGCCCAGGATCTCCTGGCCTTGATCTTAGCCAAAAGGCTGAGAATTGATGCCACAAATTGCCCAGGCCAGCCAACCC
>NW_024377202.1:0-3309 GCF_016835505.1 Polypterus senegalus | reverse complement strand
GGTTCTTATCGCCTGTATATTTGCTGCCCAGTAATAAAACTGGAAGTTAGGTAGAGCCATGCCACCTTCTGCCTTTTGTCTTTGTAGGGTCGCTCTTTTGATGCGTGGATGTTTTGAATTCCAAATAAATGAGGTTATTGTTGAATCTAATTGCTTAAAGAATGATTTATTAATGTATATTGGGATGTTTTGAAATAAAAGGAGCTTAGGAAGAATATTCATCTTAACAGTGTTAATTCTTCCAGCTAGTGTGAGATGAAGGGTTGACCATCTATGCAAGTCTTGTTTAATTTTTTTCCATGCAGACGACGAAACAATTTTGTTGATAAAGAGCTTTATGTTTACTTGTGATGTTTACCCCGAGGTATTTAAACTGTTCTGCAATGATAAAAGGTAGGGTGTCTAATCTAATATTATATGCTTGAGAATTCACTGGAAAGAGTACACTTTTATTCAGATTCATTCTGAGACCAGAGAGCTTTTGAAATTCTGTGAGTGCTGCTAAGACTGCAGGCACAGAATTTTCTGGGTCCGAAATATACAGTACCATATCATCTGCATATAATAAAATTTTCTGTTCCAGTCCTTCTCTGCTCATCCCCTTTATCTGATCAGTATTTTGACAATGTATTGGCAGTGGTTCAATGGCAATCGCAAACAGCAGCGGTGACAAGGGGCATCCTAATATTTCTGGGGTGTTTAATGTAATATACTCACCAACTAAATCAAACAGGTGTCGAACATTTGAAGATAAGTGTCGGCCCCTAATAAATTCAGTTTGGTCTTGTGATATTACCGAGGGGAGCACTTTCTCCATCCTTCTAGCTATGATTTTAGAGAGTATTTTAACGTTGTTATTCAGAAGTGAAATTGGTCTGTATGATGCACATTGTAATAAGTCCTTATTTTGTTTTGGAAAGACAGTGATTAATGCTTGGTGAAAGGTTTGTGGAAGAGTTTGGTTATCTCTGGCTTCTGTAAATGTTGCTAATAGGAGGGGAGCTAGCTGAGCGGAGAATTTCTTGTAAAATTCTGCAGGGTAGCCATCAGGGCCTGCTGCTTTTCCCGCCTTGGAGTGACTTTATAGCATCTAGTAATTCTGATAATGCCAGAGGTTTATCAAGTTCCTCCACACTAAAAGCGTCAATTTGTGGTATCTGTAATGTATCCAGAAATGCATTAGATTGTATATTGTCTTCTTTAAACTCAGTAGTATATAGGGATTTATAGTAGTCTCTGAAAGTGTGCATTATATTTTTGTGTTTGATGATTTTATCTCCGTTCATGTTAGTGATTACCAAGATTGCGTTGCGTACATCTTGCTTGTGAATTTGTTGCGCTAAAAGCTTATTAGCTTTCTCTCCATGTTCATAATAATGATGTCTGGATTTGTAAATTAGTTGTTCAGTTTCTTTAGTTGTCAAGAGGTTTAATTCTGAATGTAGAGCCTGCCTCCTCTTATGTAGAGTCTCGCTTGGTAGTCTGGCATGTTCTTCATCTATTTTAGTAATTTCGCTTTTTATCTCTGCTACTTTCTTCGCTTCGGATTTATTTCTGTGGGAAAGATATGAGATAATCTGTCCTCTTAAGAAGGCCTTAAGAGTTTCCCAGAGTATTCCTGCAGAGATCTCAGGGGATGTATTTGTCTCTAGAAAGAATTTGATTTGTTTGGATATAAATTCAGTACAATTCTCGTCAGCTAATAGAAGCGGGTTGAGGCCATCTGCGGGTGAGTGTATGGGGCTTAGTAATTTCAGCTCCAAGATCATAGGAGCATGGTCCGAAATAACAATAGCATCGTATTTACAAGATTTAATCTTAGGCAAGAAGTTATTATCTATAAAGAAGTAATCAATCCTTGAGTAGCAATGATGTACTGGTGAGTAGAAAGAATATGTTCTTGAATTTGGGTTTAAAACCTCCAGGGATCTGATAAGTTGTGATCAGTTATAAACTTTGTAATTATCTTTGCGGTGTTAGTTGCGTTCCCCCTGTGGAGGAAGTCTTATCTAAAAGTGGATTTAAAACACAATTAAAGTCCCCAGCCATTATAACTTTATGAGTGTTCAGATTGGGAATGGATGCAAATAAATTTTGTATAAATTCCTTATCATCAACATTAGGTGCATAAACATTTATCAAAATCATTTTACAGTTAGATAAGTCTCCCATGACCATTACATATCTCCCTTCAGGATCCAATACTACATCTGATGCTACAAATGGTACTGTTCTATGTATGAGAATTCCCACACCTCTAGTTTTCTTTGTAAAACTAGAATGGAACATTTGGCCAGTCCAGTCTTTTGCAGCGGAACTGATCCTTGCTTAGTAAGTGGGTTTCCTGTAAAAATACTATTTTAGCATTTAGACCTGTTAGGTGAGAAAGTACTTTCTTTCTCTTTAATTCGTGATTCAGGCCTTTAACATTCCAGCTTACGAAGTTAACTGTCCCATCATGGAGACACTGATTCTGAGTTTTTGATGTCATTTTATAGTCTTAACTGGAAGTGAAATAGTTTAGGTCTTAATTTCCTATTTCCCCAAGAGTTGTTGCCATGCAGCTTATTATTACGTTGATAGTTATAATTATAAAGATTGAGATGATAGATTAGGTATAGATCAAGCCTGCTCTCTTTCTCTTCCCCCCTTAACCCCCACCCTCCCTTTTTGCCTCCCCAAGTGAGGCTAAAACCCACTTCATGCAGTCCCAGTCCTCTGACATACCCAGAGACAGAGCACGTCCAAAGCACAACAAGCCCCATGCAGTGGCTTTAGGGTTAAAAGATAGAGATATCTGTTACCAATATAGTCTTTAAAAGAGAAAAAAGAATTTTGCACTTAAATATATATATATAGTCTTCAGCAATTTTAGTGCATTAAGATGATACCCCAGATAATAAACCCAGGTGATGGTGTTAAAGATGTGTCCAAAATAAGCATAACAAGTCTTAATGCAGTAATAGCAATAACAGTAAACCAAGGGTATGATATTGAACAGTCTCATTTAGGGTACACATGAAATAATTAGAAAAGAAAAAGAAAAAAAAAAAGGAGGAAAAGTAATTAAGCACAATAAAACATAAACATATAGCCCTAGTAATACTAAGTAATAATAAGAATATATGAGAATATATGCTGATAAAAACCCGTATTTTAAAAAATAGATCAGACAGTAGATTATTAATCCTAGCTTTATCATTTACCGCCATGACTCACTATTATGTATCAGAATAGTCCGGGATCAGCTTTCTTAATTCATTTTCTGCTTCTTCCTTGCTAGCGAAGACATAGAAATGACCTGCCATT
>NW_024377201.1:0-28806 GCF_016835505.1 Polypterus senegalus | reverse complement strand
TTATGGTTAAGAACTGTTTGGATGGTTTCCCACTGTTTTTAAAGTGCAATTCAACATCTCAAACTCACTTTTGAAATTCCTATTGAGTTGCATTGGGCAAAAACTGAAGTTGAGTTAAATTTAATGAGTCTTAACTTCTATGTTGTGAAACCACTTAAAACACATCTGCGACATAGTTTTTTACAGAAATGAACTGTTTTGAACAGTTTCCTGGTGGAAAACAAGCCGTCACACATGTGTACACAAAGTTATTTTCAGGCCCTGAAACGAGTTATGGTGAATTCAGGTTACCTTCAACTCTAACGCTGTATAAAGTCAAAATACTATCGTAAAAACAGTTCTAAATTATGAAATCCCCAGTACCCTTTTGGTTAAGAACTGTTTGGATGGTTTCCCAACTGTTTTTCAAAGTGCACTTCAAATCTTAAACTCACCTTTTGAAATCCCCATTAACTTGCAATGAACAAAACTGAAGTTGAGTGAAACTCAATGAGTCTTAACTTCTATGTTGTGAAACCACTTGAAACACATCTGCGACATAGTTTTTTACAGAAATGAACTGTTTTGAACAGTTTCCTGGTGGAAAACAAGTCGTCACACATGTGTACACAAAGTGAATTTCAGGCCCTGAAACGCGTTATGGTGAAATAAGGTTACCTTCAACTCTAACGCAGTGTAAAGTCAAAATATTATGGTGAAAACAGTTCTAAATGATAAAATCCCCAGTACCCTTATGGTTAAGAACTGTTTGGATGGTTTCCCAACTGTTTTTCATAGTGCACTTGACATCTTAAACTCACTTTTTGAAATCCCCATTAACTTGCAATGGACAAAACTGAAGTTGAGTGAAACTCAATGAGTCTTAACTTCTATGTTGTGAAACCACTTGAAACACATCTGTGACATAGTTTTTTACAGAAATGAACTGTTTTGAACAGTTTCCTGGTGGAAAACAAGCCGTCACACATGTGTACACAAAGTTGTTTTCAGGTCTTGAAAAGTGTTATGATGAATTCAGGTTACCTTCAACTCTAACTCTGTGGAAAGTCAAAATACTCTGGTAAAGGCAGTTCTAAATGATGAAACCCCCAGTACCCTTATGGTTAAGAACTGTTTGGATGGTTTCACAACTGTTTTTCAAAGTGCACTTCAACATCTCAAACTCACTTTTTGAAATCCCTTTGACTTGCATTTGGCCAAATCTAAAGTTGAGTGAAACTCAATGAGTCTTAACTTCTATGTTGTGAAACCACTTGAAAAACATCAGCGACATAGTTTTTTACAGAAATGAACTGTTTTGAACAGTTTCCTGGTGGAAAACAAGGCGTCACACATGTGTACACAAAGTTATTTTCAGGCCCTGAAACGCGTTATGGTGAAATAAGATTACCTTCAACTCTAACGATGTGTAAAGTCAAAGTACTCTGGTAAAAGCAGTTCTAAATGATGAAATCCCCAGTACCCTTATGGTTAAGAACTGTTTGGATGGTTTCCCCACTGTTATTCAAAGTGCAATTCAACATCTCAAACTCACCTTTTGAAATTCCTATTGAGTTGCATTGGGCAAAAACTGAAGTTGAGTTAAATTTAATGAGTCTTAACTTCTATGTTGTGAAACCACTTAAAACACATCTGCGACATAGTTTTTTACAGAAATGAACTGTTTTGAACAGTTTCCTGGTGGAAAACAAGGCGTCACACATGTGTACACAAAGTTATTTTCAGGCCCTGAAACGAGTTATGGTGAATTCAGGTTACCTTCAACTCTAACGCTGTGGAAGTCAAAATACTCTGGTAAAAGCAGTTCTAAATGATGAAATCCCCAGTACCCTTATGGTTAAGAACTGTTTCGATGGTTTCCCCACTGTTTTTAAAGTGCACTTCAACATCTCAAACTCAACGTTTGAAATTCCTATTGAGTTGCATTGGGCAAAAACTGAAGTTGAGTTAAATTTAATGAGTCTTAACTTCTATGTTGTGAAACCACTTAAAACACATCTGCGACATAGTTTTTTACAGAAATGAACTGTTTTGAACAGTTTCCTGGTGGAAAACAAGCCGTCACACATGTGTACACAAAGTTATTTTCAGGCCCTGAAACGAGTTATGGTGAATTCAGGTTACCTTCAACTCTAACGCTGTATAAAGTCAAAATACTATCGTAAAAACAGTTCTAAATTATGAAATCCCCAGTACCCTTTTGGTTAAGAACTGTTTGGATGGTTTCCCAACTGTTTTTCAAATTGCACTTCACATCTTAAACTCACTTTTTGAAATCCCTATTAACTTGCAATGGACAAAACTGAAATTGAGTGAAACTCAATGAGTCTTAACTTCTATGTTGTGAAACCACTTGAAACACATCTGTGACATAGTTTTTTACAGAAATGAACTGTTTTGAACAGTTTCCTGGTGGAAAACAAGCCGTCACACATGTGTACACAAAGTTGTTTTCAGGTCTTGAAAAGTGTTATGATGAATTCAGGTTACCTTCAACTCTAACGCTGTGTAAAGTCAAAATACTCTGGTAAAAGCAGTTCTAAATGATGAAATCCCCAGTACCCTTATGGTTAAGAACTGTTTGATGGTTTCCCCACTGTTTTTCAAATTGCAATTCAACATCTCAAACTCACCTTTTGAAATTCCTATTGAGTTGCATTGGGCAAAAACTGAAGTTGAGTGAAACTCAATGAGTCTTAACTGCTATGTTGTGAAACCACTTGAAACACATCTGCGACATAGTTTTTTACAGAAATGAATTGTTTTGAACAGTTTCCTGTTGGAAAACAAGGCGTCACACATGTGTACACAGAGAATTTCAGGCCCTGAAACGCGTTATGGTGAAATAAGGTTACCTTCAACTCTAACGCTGTGCAAAGTCAAAATACTATCGTAAAAACAGTTCTAAATGATGAAATCCCCAGTACCCTTATGGTTAAGAACTGTTTGGATGGTTTCCCAACTGTTTTTCAAAGGGCACTTCACATCTTAAACTCACTTTTTGAAATCCCTATTAACTTGCAATGGACAAAAACTGAAATTGAGTGAAACTCAATGAGTCTTAACTTCTATGTTGTGAAACCACTTGAAACACATCTGTGACATAGTTTTTTACAGAAATGAACTGTTTTGAACAGTTTCCTGGTGGAAAACAAGCCATCACACATGTGTACACAAAGTTGTTTTCAGGTCTTGAAAAGTGTTTTGATGAATTCAGGTTACCTTCAACTCTAACTCTGTGGAAAGTCAAAATACTCTGGTAAAGGCAGTTCTAAATGATGAAACTTCCAGTACCCTTATGGTTAAGAACTGTTTGGATGGTTTCACAACTGTTTTTCAAAGTGCACTTCAACATCTCAAACTCACTTTTTGAAATCCCTTTGACTTGCATTTGGCCAAATCTAAAGTTGAGTGAAACTCAATGAGTCTTAACTTCTATGTTGTGAAACCACTTGAAAAACATCAGCGACATAGTTTTTTACAGAAATGAACTGTTTTGAACAGTTTCCTGGTGGAAAACAAGGCGTCACACATGTGTACACAAAGTTATTTTCAGGCCCTGAAACGCGTTATGGTGAAATAAGATTACCTTCAACTCTAACGATGTGTAAAGTCAAAGTACTCTGGTAAAAGCAGTTCTAAATGATGAAATCCCCAGTACCCTTATGGTTAAGAACTGTTTGGATGGTTTCCCAACTGTTTTTCAAAGTGCACTTCACATCTTAAACTCACCTTTTGAAATCCCCATTAACTTGCAATGGATAAAAACTGAAGTTGAGTGAAACTCAATGAGTCTTAACTTCTATGTTATGAAACCATTTGAAACACATCTGTGACATAGTTTTTTACAGAAATAAACTGTTTTGAACAGTATCCTGGTGGAAAACAAGCCGTCACACATGTGTACACAAAGTGATTTTCAGCCCTTGAAACGCGTTATGGTGATTTCAGGTTACCTTGAACTGTAACTCTTTGGAAAGTCAAAATACTCTGGTAAAAGCAGTTCTAAATGATGAAATCCCCAGTACCCTTATGGTTAAGAACTGTTTGGATGGTTTCCCCACTGTTTTTCAAAGTGCAATTCAACATCTCAAACTCAACGTTTGAAATTCCTATTGAGTTGCATTGGGCAAAAACTGAAGTTGAGTTAAATTTAATGAGTCTTAACTTCTATGTTGTGAAACCACTTGAAACACATTTGCGACATAGTTTTTTACAGAAATGAACTGTTTTGAACAGTTTCCAGTTGGAAAACAAGGCGTCACACATGTGTACACAAAGTTATTTTCAGGCCCTGAAACGCGTTATGGTGAAATAAGGTTACCTTCAACTCTAACGCTGTGTAAAGTCAAAATACTCTGGTAAAAGCAGTTCTAAATGATGAAATCCCCAGTACCCTTATGGTTAAGAACTGTTTGGATGGTTTCCCAACTGTTTTTCAAAGTGCACTTCAAATCTTAAACTCACCTTTTGAAATCCCCATTAACTTGCAATGGACAAAACTGAAGTTGAGTGAAACTCAATGAGTCTTAACTTCTATGTTGTGAAACCACTTGAAACACATCTGCGACATAGTTTTTTACAGAAATGAACTGTTTTGAACAGTTTCCTGGTGGAAAACAAGGCGTCACACATGTGTACACAAAGTGAATTTCAGGCCCTGAAACGCGTTATGGTGAAATAAGGTTACCTTCAACTCTAACGCAGTGTAAAGTCAAAATATTATGGTGAAAACAGTTCTAAATGATAAAATCCCCAGTACCCTTATGGTTAAGAACTGTTTGGATGGTTTCCCAACTGTTTTTCAAAGTGCACTTGACATCTTAAACTCACTTTTGAAATCCCCATTAACTTGCAATGGACAAAAACTGAAGTTGAGTGAAACTCAATGAGTCTTAACTTCTATGTTGTGAAACCACTTGAAACACATCTGTGACATAGTTTTTTACAGAAATGAACTGTTTTGAACAGTTTCCTGGTGGAAAACAAGCCGTCACACATGTGTACACAAAGTTGTTTTCTGGTCTTGAAAAGTGTTATGATGAATTCAGGTTACCTTCAACTCTAACTCTGTGGAAAGTCAAAATACTCTGGTAAAGGCAGTTCTAAATGATGAAACCCCCAGTACCCTTATGGTTAAGAACTGTTTGGATGGTTTCACAACTGTTTTTCAAAGTGCACTTCAACATCTTAAACTCACCTTTTGAAATCCCCATTAACTTGCAATGGACAAAACTGAAGTTGAGTGAAACTCAATGAGTCTTAACTTCTATGTTGTGAAACCACTTGAAACACATCTGCGACATAGTTTTTTACAGAAATGAACTGTTTTGAACAGTTTCCTGGTGGAAAACAAGGCGTCACACATGTGTACACAAAGTTATTTTCAGGCCCTGAAACGAGTTATGGTGAATTCAGGTTACCTTCAACTCTAACGCTGTATAAAGTCAAAATACTATCGTAAAAACAGTTCTAAATTATGAAATCCCCAGTACCCTTTTGGTTAAGAACTGTTTGGATGGTTTCCCAACTGTTTTTCAAAGTGCACTTCACATCTTAAACTCACTTTTTGAAATCCCTATTAACTTGCAATGGACAAAAACTGAAGTTGAGTGAAACTCAATGAGTCTTAACTTCTATGTTGTGAAACCACTTGAAACACATCTGTGACATAGTTTTTTACAGAAATGAACTGTTTTGAACAGTTTCCTGGTGGAAAACAAGCCGTCACACATGTGTACACAAAGTTGTTTTCAGGTCTTGAAAAGTGTTATGATGAATTCAGGTTACCTTCAACTCTAACGCTGTGTAAAGTCAAAATACTCTGGTAAAAGCAGTTCTAAATGATGAAATCCCCAGTACCCTTATGGTTAAGAACTGTTTGATGGTTTCCCACTGTTTTTCAAAGTGCAATTCAACATCTCAAACTCACCTTTTGAAATTCCTATTGAGTTGCATTGGGCAAAACTGAAGTTGAGTGAAACTCAATGAGTCTTAACTTCTATGTTGTGAAACCACTTGAAACACATCTGCGACATAGTTTTTTACAGAAATGAATTGTTTTGAACAGTTTCCTGTTGGAAAACAAGGCGTCACACATGTGTACACAGAGAATTTTCAGGCCCTGAAACGCGTTATGGTGAAATAAGGTTACCTTCAACTCTAACGCTGTGTAAAGTCAAAATACTATCGTAAAAACAGTTCTAAATGATGAAATCCCCAGTACCCTTATGGTTAAGAACTGTTTGGATGGTTTCCCAACTGTTTTTCAAAGTGCACTTCACATCTTAAACTCACTTTTGAAATCCCTATTAACTTGCAATGGACAAAACTGAAGTTGAGTGAAACTCAATGAGTCTTAACTTCTATGTTGTGAAACCACTTGAAACACATCTGTGACATAGTTTTTTACAGAAATGAACTGTTTTGAACAGTTTCCTGGTGGAAAACAAGCCGTCACACATGTGTACACAAAGTTGTTTTCAGGTCCTGAAAAGTGTTTTGATGAATTCAGGTTACCTTCAACTCTAACTCTGTGGAAAGTCAAAATACTCTGGTAAAGGCAGTTCTAAATGATGAAACCCCCAGTACCCTTATGGTTAAGAACTGTTTGGATGGTTTCACAACTGTTTTTCAAAGTGCACTTCAACATCTCAAACTCACTTTTTGAAATCCCTATTGACTTGCATTTGGCCAAATCTAAAGTTGAGTGAAACTCAATGAGTCTTAACTTCTATGTTGTGAAACCACTTGAAAACATCAGCGACATAGTTTTTACAGAAATGAACTGTTTTGAACAGTTTCCTGGTGGAAAACAAGGCGTCACACATGTGTACACAAAGTTATTTTCAGGCCCTGAAACGCGTTATGGTGAAATAAGATTACCTTCAACTCTAACGCTGTGTAAAGTCAAAGTACTCTGGTAAAAGCAGTTCTAAATGATGAAATCCCCAGTACCCTTATGGTTAAGAACTGTTTGGATGGTTTCCCAACTGTTTTTCAAAGTGCACTTCACATCTTAAACTCACCTTTTGAAATCCCCATTAACTTGCAATGGATAAAAACTGAAGTTGAGTGAAACTCAATGAGTCTTAACTTCTATGTTATGAAACCATTTGAAACACATCTGTGACATAGTTTTTTACAGAAATAAACTGTTTTGAACAGTATCCTGGTGGAAAACAAGCCGTCACACATGTGTACACAAAGTGATTTTCAGCCCTTGAAACGCGTTATGGTGATTTCAGGTTACCTTCAACTGTAACTCTTTGGAAAGTCAAAATACTCTGGTAAAAGCAGTTCTAAATGATGAAATCCCAGTACCCTTATGGTTAAGAACTGTTTGGATGGTTTCCCACTGTTTTTCAAAGTGCAATTCAACATCTCAAACTCAACGTTTGAAATTCCTATTGAGTTGCATTGGGCAAAAACTGAAGTTGAGTTAAATTTAATGAGTCTTAACTTCTATGTTGTGAAACCACTTGAAACACATCTGCGACATAGTTTTTTACAGAAATGAACTGTTTTGAACAGTTTCCAGGTGGAAAACAAGGCGTCACACATGTGTACACAAAGTTATTTTCAGGCCCTGAAACGCGTTATGGTGAAATAAGGTTACCTTCAACTCTAACGCTGTGTAAAGTCAAAATACTCTGGTAAAAGCAGTTCTAAATGATGAAATCCCCAGTACCCTTATGGTTAAGAACTGTTTGGATGGTTTCCCAACTGTTTTTCAAAGTGCACTTCAACATCTTAAACTCACCTTGAAATCCCCATTGACTTGCATTGGGCCAAAACTGAAGTTGAGTGAAACTCAATGAGTCTTAACTTCTATGTTGTGAAACCACTTGAAACACATCTGCGACATAGTTTTTTACAGAAATGAACTGTTTTGAACAGTTTCCTGGTGGAAAACAAGGCGTCACACATGTGTACACAAAGTTAATTTCAGGCCCTGAAACGCGTTATGGTGAAATAAGGTTACCTTCAACTCTAACGCTGTGTAAAGTCAAAATACTCTGGTAAAAGCAGTTCTAAATGATGAAATCCCCAGTACCCTTATGGTTAAGAACTGTTTGGATGGTTTCCCAACTGTTTTTCAAAGTGCACTTCAACATCTCAAACTCACTTTTGAAATCCCCATTAACTTGCAATGGACAAAAACTGAAGTTGAGTGAAACTCAATGAGTCTTAACTTCTATGTTGTGAAACCACTTGAAACACATCTGTGACATAGTTTTTTACAGAAATGAACTGTTTTGAACAGTTTCCTGGTGGAAAACAAGCCGTCACACATGTGTACACAAAGTTGTTTTCAGGCCCTGAAAAGGTTATGGTGAATTCAGGTTACCTTCAACTCTAACTCTGTGGAAAGTCAAAATACTCTGGTAAAAGCAGTTCTAAATGATGAAATCCCCAGTACCCTTATGGTTAAGAACTGTTTGGATGGTTTCCCAACTGTTTTTCAAAGTGCACTTCAACATCTCATACTCACTTTTGAAATCCCCATTGACTTGCATTGGGCAAAACTGAAGTTGAGTGAAACTCAATGAGTCTTAACTTCTATGTTGTGAAACCACTTGAAAACACATCTGACATAGTTTTTACAGAAATGAACTGTTTTGAACAGTTTCCTGGTGGAAAACAAGGCGTCACACATGTGTACACAAAGTTATTTTCAGGCCCTGAAACGCGTTATGGTGAAATAAGGTTACCTTCAACTCTAACGCTGTGTAAAGTCAAAATACTCTGGTAAAAGCAGTTCTAAATGATGAAATCCCCAGTACCCTTATGGTTAAGAACTGTTTGGATGGTTTCCCACTGTTTTTCAAAGTGCAATTCAACATCTCAAACTCACCTTTTGAAATTCCTATTGAGTTGCATTGGGCAAATACTGAAGTTGAGTTAAATTTAATGAGTCTTAACTTCTATGTTGTGAAACCACTTGAAACACATCTGCGACATAGTTTTTACAGAAATGAACTGTTTTGAACAGTTTCCTGGTGGAAAACAAGGCGTCACACATGTGTACACAAAGTTATTTTCAGGCCCTGAAACGCTGTTATGGTGAAATAAGGTTACCTTCAACTCTAACGCTGTGTAAAGTCAAAATACTCTGGTAAAAGCAGTTCTAAATGATGAAATCCCCAGTACCCTTATGGTTAAGAACTGTTTGGATGGTTTCCCAACTGTTTTTCAAAGTGCACTTCAACATCTCAAACTCACTTTTGAAATTCCTATTGAGTTGCATTGGGCAAAACTGAAGTTGAGTGAAACTCAATGAGTCTTAACTTCTATGTTGTGAAACCACTTGAAACACATCTGCGACATAGTTTTTTACAGAAATGAACTGTTTTGAACAGTTTCCTGGTGGAAAACAAGGCGTCACACATGTGTACACAAAGTTATTTTCAGGCCCTGAAACGCGTTATGGTGAATTAAGGTTACCTTCAACTCTAACGCTGTGTAAAGTCAAAATACTCTGGTAAAAGCAGTTCTAAATGATGAAATCCCCAGTACCCTTATGGTTAAGAACTGTTTGGATGGTTTCCCAACTGTTTTTCAAAGTGCACTTCAACATCTCAAACTCACTTTTTGAAATCCCTATTGACTTGCATTGGGCAAAAACTGAAGTTGAGTGAAACTCAATGAGTCTTAACTTCTATGTTGTGAAACCACTTGAAACACATCTGCGACATTGTTTTTACAGAAATGAACTGTTTTGAACAGTTTCCTGGTGGAAAACAAGGCGTCACACATGTGTACACAAAGTTATTTTCAGGCCCTGAAACGCGTTATGGTGAAATAAGGTTACCTTCAACTCTAACGCTGTGTAAAGTCAAAATACTCTGGTAAAAGCAGTTCTAAATGATGAAATCCCCAGTACCCTTATGGTTAAGAACTGTTTGGATGGTTTCCCACTGTTTTTCAAAGTGCACTTCAACATCTCAAACTCACTTTTTGAAATCCCCTATTGAGTTGCATTGGGCAAAAACTGAAGTTGAGTGAAACTCAATGAGTCTTAACTTCTATGTTGTGAAACCACTTGAAACACATCTGCGACATAGTTTTTTACAGAAATGAACTGTTTTGAACAGTTTCCTGGTGGAAAACAAGCCGTCACACATGTGTACACAAAGTTGTTTTCAGGTCCTGAAAAGTGTTATGGTGAATTCAGGTTACCTTCAACTCTAACTCTGTGGAAAGTCAAAATACTCTGGTAAAAGCAGTTCTAAATGATGAAATCCCCAGTACCCTTATGGTTAAGAACTGTTTGGATGGTTTCCCAACTGTTTTTCAAAGTGCACTTCAACATCTCAAACTCACTTTTGAAATCCCTATTGACTTGCATTGGGCAAAATCTGAAGTTGAGTGAAACTCAATGAGTCTTAACTTCTATGTTGTGAAACCACTTGAAAACATCAGCGACATAGTTTTTACAGAAATGAACTGTTTTGAACAGTTTCCTGGTGGAAAACAAGGCGTCACACATGTGTACACAAAGTTATTTTCAGGCCCTGAAACGCGTTATGGTGAAATAAGGTTACCTTCAACTCTAACGCTGTGTAAAGTCAAAATACTCTGGTAAAAGCAGTTCTAAATGATGAAATCCCCAGTACCCTTATGGTTAAGAACTGTTTGGATGGTTTCCCCACTGTTTTTCAAAGTGCACTTCAACATCTCAAACTCACCTTTTGAAATTCCCATTGACTTGCATTGGGCAAAACTGAAGTTGAGTGAAACTCAATGAGTCTTAACTTCTATGTTGTGAAACCACTTGAAACACATCTGTGACATAGTTTTTACAGAAATGAACTGTTTTGAACAGTTTCCTGGTGGAAAACAAGGCGTCACACATGTGTACACAAAGTTATTTTCAGGCCCTGAAACGCGTTATGGTGAATTCAGGTTACCTTCAACTCTAACGCTGTGTAAAGTCAAAATACTCTGGTAAAAGCAGTTCTAAATGATGAAATCCCCAGTACCCTTATGGTTAAGAACTGTTTGGATGGTTTCCCAACTGTTTTTCAAAGTGCACTTCAACATCTCAAACTCACTTTTTGAAATCCCTATTGACTTGCATTGGGCAAAAACTGAAGTTGAGTGAAACTCAATGAGTCTTAACTTCTATGTTGTGAAACCACTTGAAACACATCTGCGACATAGTTTTTTACAGAAATGAACTGTTTTGAACAGTTTCCTGGTGGAAAACAAGCCGTCACACACATGTGTACACAAAGTTATTTTCAGGCCCTGAAACGCGCGTTATGGTGAAATAAGGTTACCTTCAACTCTAACGCTGTGTAAAGTCAAAATACTCTGGTAAAAGCAGTTCTAAATGATGAAATCCCCAGTACCCTTATGGTTAAGAACTGTTTGGATGGTTTCCCAACTGTTTTTCAAAGTGCACTTCAACATCTTAAACTCACTTTTTGAAATCCCTATTAACTTGCAATGGACAAAAACTGAAATTGAGTGAAACTCAATGAGTCTTAACTTCTATGTTGTGAAACCACTTGAAACACATCTGTGACATAGTTTTTTACAGAAATGAACTGTTTTGAACAGTTTCCTGGTGGAAAACAAGCCGTCACACATGTGTACACAAAGTTATTTTCAGGCCCTGAAACGTGTTATGATGAATAAGGTTACCTTCAACTCTAACGCTGTGTAAAGTCAAAATACTCTGGTAAAAGCAGTTCTAAATGATGAAATCCCCAGTACCCTTATGGTTAAGAACTGTTTCGATGGTTTCCCCACTGTTTTTCAAAGTGCAATTCAACATCTCAAACTCACCTTTTGAAATTCCTATTGAGTTGCATTGGGCAAAACTGAAGTTGAGTGAAACTCAATGAGTCTTAACTTCTATGTTGTGAAACCACTTGAAACACATCTGTGACATAGTTTTTTACAGAAATGAACTGTTTTGAACAGTTTCCTGGTGGAAAACAAGCCGTCACACATGTGTACACAAAGTTGTTTTCAGGTCTTGAAAAGTGTTATGATGAATTCAGGTTAACTTCAACTCTAACTCTGTGGAAAGTCAAAATACTCTGGTAAAGGCAGTTCTAAATGATGAAACCCCCAGTACCCTTATGGTTAAGAACTGTTTGGATGGTTTCCCAACTGTTTTTCAAAGTGCACTTCAACATCTCAAACTCACTTTTTGAAATCCCCTTTGACTTGCATTGGGCCAAATCTAAAGTTGAGTGAAACTCAATGAGTCTTAACTTCTATGTTGTGAAACCACTTGAAAAACATCAGCGACATAGTTTTTTACAGAAATGAACTGTTTTGAACAGTTTCCTGGTGGAAAACAAGGCGTCACACATGTGTACACAAAGTTATTTTCAGGCCCTGAAACGCGTTATGGTGAAATAAGATTACCTTCAACTCTAACGCTGTGTAAAGTCAAAGTACTCTGGTAAAAGCAGTTCTAAATGATGAAATCCCCAGTACCCTTATGGTTAAGAACTGTTTGGATGGTTTCCCAACTGTTTTTCAAAGTGCACTTCAAATCTTAAACTCACCTTTTGAAATCCCCATTAACTTGCAATGGACAAAACTGAAGTTGAGTGAAACTCAATGAGTCTTAACTTCTATGTTGTGAAACCACTTGAAACACATCTGCGACATAGTTTTTTACAGAAATGAACTGTTTTGAACAGTTTCCTGGTGGAAAACAAGGCGTCACACATGTGTACACAAAGTGAATTTCAGGCCCTGAAACGCGTTATGGTGAAATAAGGTTACCTTCAACTCTAACGCAGTGTAAAGTCAAAATACTATCGTAAAAACAGTTCTAAATGATGAAATCCCCAGTACCCTTATGGTTAAGAACTGTTTGGATGGTTTCCCAACTGTTTTTCATAGTGCACTTGACATCTTAAACTCACTTTTTGAAATCCCCATTAACTTGCAATGGACAAAACTGAAGTTGAGTGAAACTCAATGAGTCTTAACTTCTATGTTGTGAAACCACTTGAAACACATCTGTGACATAGTTTTTTACTGAAATGAACTGTTTTGAACAGTTTCCTGGTGGAAAACAAGGCGTCACACATGTGTACACAAAGAGAATTTCAGGCCCTGAAACGTTATGGTGAAATAAGGTTACCTTCAACTCTAACGCTGTATAAAGTCAAAATACTATCGTAAAAACAGTTCTAAATTATGAAATCCCAGGTACCCTTATGGTTAAGAACTGTTTGGATGGTTTCCCAACTGTTTTTCAAAGTGCACTTCACATCTTAAACTCACTTTTTGAAATCCCTATTAACTTGCAATGGACAAAAACTGAAATTGAGTGAAACTCAATGAGTCTTAACTTCTATGTTGTGAAACCACTTGAAACACATCTGTGACATAGTTTTTTACAGAAATGAACTGTTTTGAACAGTTTCCTGGTGGAAAACAAGCCGTCACACATGTGTACACAAAGTTATTTTCAGGCCTTGAAACGCGTTATGGTGAATTCAGGTTACCTTCAACTCTAACTCTGTGTAAAGTCAAAATACTCTGGTAAAAGCAGTTCTAAATGATGAAATCCCCAGTACCCTTATGGTTAAGAACTGTTTGGATGGTTTCCCCACTGTTTTTCAAAGTGCACTTCAACATCTCAAACTCACTTTTTGAAATCCCCTTTGACTTGCATTGGGCAAAACTGAAGTTGAGTGAAACTCAATGAGTCTTAACTTCTATGTTGTGAAACCACTTGAAACACATCTGCGACATAGTTTTTATAGAAATGAACTGTTTTGAACAGTTTCCTGGTGGAAAACAAGGCGTCACACATGTGTACACAAAGTTATTTTCAGGCCCTGAAACGCGTTATGGTGAAATAAGGTTACCTTCAACTCTAACGCTGTGTAAAGTCAAAATACTCTGGTAAAAGCAGTTCTAAATGATGAAATCCCCAGTACCCTTATGGTTAAGAACTGTTTGGATGGTTTCCCCACTGTTTTTCAAAGTGCAATTCAACATCTCAAACTCACCTTTTGAAATTCCTATTGAGTTGCATTGGGCAAAACTGAAGTTGAGTTAAATTTAATGAGTCTTAACTTCTATGTTGTGAAACCACTTAAAACACATCTGCGACATAGTTTTTACAGAAATGAACTGTTTTGAACAGTTTCCTGGTGGAAAACAAGCCGTCACACATGTGTACACAAAGTTATTTTCAGGCCCTGAAACGCGTTATGGTGAAATAAGGTTACCTTCAACTCTAACGCTGTGTAAAGTCAAAATACTCTGGTAAAAGCAGTTCTAAATGATGAAATCCCCAGTACCCTTATGGTTAAGAACTGTTTGGATGGTTTCCCAACTGTTTTTCAAAGTGCAATTCAACATCTGAAACTCACCTTTTGAAATCCCCATTAACTTGCAATGGACAAAACTGAAGTTGAGTGAAACTCAATGAGTCTTAACTTCTATGTTGTGAAACCACTTGAAACACATCTGCGACATAGTTTTTACAGAAATGAACTGTTTTGAACAGTTTCCTGGTGGAAAACAAGGCGTCACACATGTGTACACAAAGTTATTTTCAGGCCCTGAAACGAGTTATGGTGAATTCAGGTTACCTTCAACTCTAACGCTGTGTAAAGTCAAAATACTCTGGTAAAAGCAGTTCTAAATGATGAAATCCCCAGTACCCTTATGGTTAAGAACTGTTTGGATGGTTTCCCAACTGTTTTTCAAAGTGCACTTCAACATCTCAAACTCACTTTTTGAAATTCCTATTGAGTTGCATTGGGCAAAACTGAAGTTGAGTGAAACTCAATGAGTCTTAACTTCTATGTTGTGAAACCACTTGAAACACATCTGCGACATAGTTTTTACAGAAATGAACTGTTTTGAACAGTTTCCTGGTGGAAAACAAGGCGTCACACATGTGTACACAAAGTTATTTTCAGGCCCTGAAACGCGTTATGGTGAAATAAGGTTACCTTCAACTCTAACGCTGTGTAAAGTCAAAATACTCTGGTAAAAGCAGTTCTAAATGATGAAATCCCCAGTACCCTTATGGTTAAGAACTGTTTGGATGGTTTCCCACTGTTTTTCAAAGTGCAATTCAACATCTCAAACTCACCTTTTGAAATTCCTATTGAGTTGCATTGGGCAAAAACTGAAGTTGAGTTAAATTTAATGAGTCTTAACTTCTATGTTGTGAAACCACTTGAAACACATCTGCGACATAGTTTTTTACAGAAATGAACTGTTTTGAACAGTTTCCTGGTGGAAAACAAGGCGTCACACATGTGTACACAAAGTTATTTTCAGGCCCTGAAACGCGTTATGGTGAAATAAGGTTACCTTCAACTCTAACGCTGTGTAAAGTCAAAATACTCTGGTAAAAGCAGTTCTAAATGATGAAATCCCCAGTACCCTTATGGTTAAGAACTGTTTGGATGGTTTCCCCACTGTTTTTCAAAGTGCAATTCAACATCTCAAACTCACCTTTTGAAATTCCTATTGAGTTGCATTGGGCAAGAACTGAAGTTGAGTTAAATTTAATGAGTCTTAACTTCTATGTTGTGAAACCACTTAAAACACATCTGCGACATAGTTTTTTACAGAAATGAACTGTTTTGAACAGTTTCCTGGTGGAAAACAAGCCGTCACACATGTGTACACAAAGTTGTTTTCAGGTCTTGAAAAGTGTTATGATGAATTCAGGTTAACTTCAACTCTAACTCTGTGGAAAGTCAAAATACTCTGGTAAAGGCAGTTCTAAATGATGAAACCCCCAGTACCCTTATGGTTAAGAACTGTTTGGATGGTTTCCCAACTGTTTTTCAAAGTGCACTTCAACATCTCAAACTCACTTTTTGAAATCCCCTTGACTTGCATTGGGCCAAATCTAAAGTTGAGTGAAACTCAATGAGTCTTAACTTCTATGTTGTGAAACCACTTGAAAAACATCAGCGACATAGTTTTTACAGAAATGAACTGTTTTGAACAGTTTCCTGGTGGAAAACAAGGCGTCACACATGTGTACACAAAGTTATTTTCAGGCCCTGAAACGCGTTATGGTGAAATAAAATTACCTTCAACTCTAACGATGTGTAAAGTCAAAGTACTCTGGTAAAAGCAGTTCTAAATGATGAAATCCCCAGTACCCTTATGGTTAAGAACTGTTTGGATGGTTTCCCCACTGTTTTTCAAAGTGCAATTCAACATCTCAAACTCAACGTTTGAAATTCCTATTGAGTTGCATTGGGCAAAAACTGAAGTTGAGTTAAATTTAATGAGTCTTAACTTCTATGTTGTGAAACCACTTGAAACACATCTGCGACATAGTTTTTTACAGAAATGAACTGTTTTGAACAGTTTCCTGGTGGAAAACAAGGCGTCACACATGTGTACACAAAGTTATTTTCAGGCCCTGAAACGCGTTATGGTGAAATAAGGTTACCTTCAACTCTAACGCTGTGTAAAGTCAAAATACTCTGGTAAAAGCAGTTCTAAATGATGAAATCCCCAGTACCCTTATGGTTAAGAACTGTTTGGATGGTTTCCCCACTGTTTTTCAAAGTGCAATTCAACATCTCAAACTCACTTTTGAAATTCCTATTGAGTTGCATTGGGCAAAACTGAAGTTGAGTTAAATTTAATGAGTCTTAACTTCTATGTTGTGAAACCACTTAAAACACATCTGCGACATAGTTTTTTACAGAAATGAACTGTTTTGAACAGTTTCCTGGTGGAAAACAAGCCGTCACACATGTGTACACAAAGTTGTTTTCAGGTCTTGAAAAGTGTTATGATGAATTCAGGTTAACTTCAACTCTAACTCTGTGGAAAGTCAAAATACTCTGGTAAAGGCAGTTCTAAATGATGAAACCCCCAGTACCCTTATGGTTAAGAACTGTTTGGATGGTTTCCCAACTGTTTTTCAAAGTGCACTTCAACATCTCAAACTCACTTTTTGAAATCCCTTTGACTTGCATTGGGCCAAATCTAAAGTTGAGTGAAACTCAATGAGTCTTAACTTCTATGTTGTGAAACCACTTGAAAACATCAGCGACATAGTTTTTTACAGAAATGAACTGTTTTGAACAGTTTCCTGGTGGAAAACAAGGCGTCACACATGTGTACACAAAGTTATTTTCAGGCCCTGAAACGCGTTATGGTGAAATAAGATTACCTTCAACTCTAACGCTGTGTAAAGTCAAAGTACTCTGGTAAAAGCAGTTCTAAATGATGAAATCCCCAGTACCCTTATGGTTAAGAACTGTTTGGATGGTTTCCCAACTGTTTTTCAAAGTGCACTTCAAATCTTAAACTCACCTTTTGAAATCCCCATTAACTTGCAATGGACAAAACTGAAGTTGAGTGAAACTCAATGAGTCTTAACTTCTATGTTGTGAAACCACTTGAAACACATCTGCGACATAGTTTTTACAGAAATGAACTGTTTTGAACAGTTTCCTGGTGGAAAACAAGGCGTCACACATGTGTACACAAAGTGAATTTCAGGCCCTGAAACGCGTTATGGTGAAATAAGGTTACCTTCAACTCTAACGCTGTGTAAAGTCAAAATATTATGGTGAAAACAGTTCTAAATGATAAAATCCCCAGTACCCTTATGGTTAAGAACTGTTTGGATGGTTTCCCAACTGTTTTTCAAAGTGCACTTGACATCTTAAACTCACTTTTGAAATCCCCATTAACTTGCAATGGACAAAACTGAAGTTGAGTGAAACTCAATGAGTCTTAACTTCTATGTTGTGAAACCACTTGAAACACATCTGTGACATAGTTTTTTACAGAAATGAACTGTTTTGAACAGTTTCCTGGTGGAAAACAAGCCGTCACACATGTGTACACAAAGTTGTTTTCAGGTCTTGAAAAGTGTTATGATGAATTCAGGTTACCTTCAACTCTAACTCTGTGGAAAGTCAAAATACTCTGGTAAAAACAGTTCTAAATGATGAAATCCCCAGTACCCTTATGGTTAAGAACTGTTTGGATGGTTTCCCAACTGTTTTTCAAAGTGCACTTCAACATCTCAAACTCACTTTTGAAATCCCCTTTGACTTGCATTGGGCCAAATCTAAAGTTGAGTGAAACTCAATGAGTCTTAACTTCTATGTTGTGAAACCACTTGAAAACATCAGCGACATAGTTTTTTACAGAAATGAACTGTTTTGAACAGTTTCCTGGTGGAAAACAAGGCGTCACACATGTGTACACAAAGTTATTTTCAGGCCCTGAAACGCGTTATGGTGAAATAAGGTTACCTTCAACTCTAACGCTGTGTAAAGTCAAAATACTCTGGTAAAAGCAGTTCTAAATGATGAAATCCCCAGTACCCTTATGGTTAAGAACTGTTTGGATGGTTTCCCCACTGTTTTCAAAGTGCAATTCAACATCTCAAACTCACCTTTTGAAATTCCTATTGAGTTGCATTGGGCAAAAACTGAAGTTGAGTTAAATTTAATGAGTCTTAACTTCTATGTTGTGAAACCACTTAAAACACATCTGCGACATAGTTTTTTACAGAAATGAACTGTTTTGAACAGTTTCCTGGTGGAAAACAAGGCGTCACACATGTGTACACAAAGTTATTTTCAGGCCCTGAAACGAGTTATGGTGAATTCAGGTTACCTTCAACTCTAACGCTGTGTAAAGTCAAAATACTCTGGTAAAAGCAGTTCTAAATGATGAAATCCCCAGTACCCTTATGGTTAAGAACTGTTTGGATGGTTTCCCAACTGTTTTTCAAGTGCACTTCACATCTCAAACTCACTTTTGAAATTCTTATTGAGTTGCATTGGGCAAAACTGAAGTTGAGTGAAACTCAATGAGTCTTAACTTCTATGTTGTGAAACCACTTAAAACACATCTGCGACATAGTTTTTTACAGAAATGAACTGTTTTGAACAGTTTCCTGGTGGAAAACAAGCGTCACACATGTGTACACAAAGTTATTTTCAGGCCCTGAAACGTTATGGTGAAATAGGTTACCTTCAACTCTAACGCTGTGTAAAGTCAAAATACTCTGGTAAAAGCAGTTCTAAATGATGAAATCCCCAGTACCCTTATGGTTAAGAACTGTTTGGATGGTTTCCCAACTGTTTTCAAAGTGCACTTCAAATCTTAAACTCACCTTTTGAAATCCCCATTAACTTGCAATGGACAAAACTGAAGTTGAGTGAAACTCAATGAGTCTTAACTTCTATGTTGTGAAACCACTTGAAACACATCTGCGACATAGTTTTTTACAGAAATGAACTGTTTTGAACAGTTTCCTGGTGGAAAACAAGGCGTCACACATGTGTACACAAAGTGAATTTCAGGCCCTGAAACGCGTTATGGTGAAATAAGGTTACCTTCAACTCTAACGCTGTGTAAAGTCAAAATACTCTGGTAAAACAGTTCTAAATGATAAAATCCCCAGTACCCTTATGGTTAAGAACTGTTTGGATGGTTTCCCAACTGTTTTTCAAAGTGCACTTCAACATCTTAAACTCACTTTTGAAATCCCCATTAACTTGCAATGGACAAAACTGAAGTTGAGTGAAACTCAATGAGTCTTAACTTCTATGTTGTGAAACCACTTGAAACACATCTGTGACATAGTTTTTTACAGAAATGAACTGTTTTGAACAGTTTCCTGGTGGAAAACAAGCCGTCACACATGTGTACACAAAGTTGTTTTCAGGCCTTGAAAAGTGTTATGATGAATTCAGGTTACCTTCAACTCTAACTCTGTGGAAAGTCAAAATACTCTGGTAAAGGCAGTTCTAAATGATGAAACCCCCAGTACCCTTATGGTTAAGAACTGTTTGGATGGTTTCACCAACTGTTTTTCAAAGTGCACTTCAACATCTCAAACTCACTTTTGAAATCCCCTTTGACTTGCATTTGGCAAATCTAAAGTTGAGTGAAACTCAATGAGTCTTAACTTCTATGTTGTGAAACCACTTGAAAACATCAGCGACATAGTTTTTTACAGAAATGAACTGTTTTGAACAGTTTCCTGGTGGAAAACAAGGCGTCACACATGTGTACACAAAGTTATTTTCAGGCCCTGAAACGCGTTATGGTGAAATAAGGTTACCTTCAACTCTAACGCTGTGTAAAGTCAAAATACTCTGGTAAAAGCAGTTCTAAATGATGAAATCCCCAGTACCCTTATGGTTAAGAACTGTTTGGATGGTTTCCCAACTGTTTTTCAAAGTGCAATTCAACATCTCAAACTCACCTTTTGAAATTCCTATTGAGTTGCATTGGGCAAAACTGAAGTTGAGTGAAATTTAATGAGTCTTAACTTCTATGTTGTGAAACCACTTAAAACACATCTGCGACATAGTTTTTTACAGAAATGAACTGTTTTGAACAGTTTCCTGGTGGAAAACAAGGCGTCACACATGTGTACACAAAGTTATTTTCAGGCCCTGAAACGAGTTATGGTGAATTCAGGTTACCTTCAACTCTAACGCTGTGTAAAGTCAAAATACTCTGGTAAAAGCAGTTCTAAATGATGAAATCCCCAGTACCCTTATGGTTAAGAACTGTTTGGATGGTTTCCCAACTGTTTTTCAAAGTGCACTTCAACATCTCAAACTCACCTTTTGAAATTCCTATTGAGTTGCATTGGGCAAAACTGAAGTTGAGTTAAACTTAATGAGTCTTAACTTCTATGTTGTGAAACCACTTGAAAACACATCTGCGACATAGTTTTTTACAGAAATGAACTGTTTTGAACAGTTTCCTGGTGGAAAACAAGCCGTCACACATGTGTACACAAAGTTATTTTCAGGCCCTGAAACGAGTTATGGTGAATTCAGGTTACCTTCAACTCTAACGCTGTGTAAAGTCAAAATACTCTGGTAAAAGCAGTTCTAAATGATGAAATCCCCAGTACCCTTATGGTTAAGAACTGTTTGGATGGTTTCCCAACTGTTTTCAAAGTGCACTTCAACATCTTAAACTCACTTTTGAAATCCCTATTAACTTGCAATGGGCAAAACTGAAGTTGAGTGAAACTCAATGAGTCTTAACTTCTATGTTGTGAAACCACTTGAAACACATCTGTGACATAGTTTTTTACAGAAATGAACTGTTTTGAACAGTTTCCTGGTGGAAAACAAGGCGTCACACATGTGTACACAAAGTTATTTTCAGGCCTTGAAAAGTGTTATGGTGAATTCAGGTTACCTTCAACTCTAACGCTGTGTAAAGTCAAAATACTCTGGTAAAAGCAGTTCTAAATGATGAAATCCCCAGTACCCTTATGGTTAAGAACTGTTTCGATGGTTTCCCCACTGTTTTTCAAAGTGCAATTCAACATCTCAAACTCACCTTTTGAAATTCCTATTGAGTTGCATTGGGCAAAACTGAAGTTGAGTGAAACTCAATGAGTCTTAACTTCTATGTTGTGAAACCACTTGAAACACATCTGCGACATAGTTTTTTACAGAAATGAACTGTTTTGAACAGTTTCCTGTTGGAAAACAAGGCGTCACACATGTGTACACAGAGAATTTCAGGCCCTGAAAGCGTTATGGTGAAATAAGGTTACCTTCAACTCTAACGCTGTGGAAAGTCAAAATACTATCGTAAAAACAGTTCTAAATGATGAAATCCCCAGTACCCTTATGGTTAAGAACTGTTTGGATGGTTTCCCAACTGTTTTTCAAAGTGCACTTCACATCTTAAACTCACTTTTTGAAATCCCCATTAACTTGCAATGGACAAAAACTGAAGTTGAGTGAAACTCAATGAGTCTTAACTTCTATGTTGTGAAACCACTTGAAACACATCTGTGACATAGTTTTTACAGAAATGAACTGTTTTGAACAGTTTCCTGGTGGAAAACAAGCCATCACACATGTGTACACAAAGTTGTTTTCAGGTCTTGAAAAGTGTTATGATGAATTCAGGTTACCTTCAACTCTAACTCTGTGGAAAGTCAAAATACTCTGGTAAAGGCAGTTCTAAATGATGAAACCCCCAGTACCCTTATGGTTAAGAACTGTTTGGATGGTTTCCCAACTGTTTTCAAAGTGCACTTCAACATCTCAAACTCACTTTTGAAATCCCTATTGACTTGCATTGGGCAAAACTGAAGTTGAGTGAAACTCAATGAGTCTTAACTTCTATGTTGTGAAACCACTTGAAACACATCTGCGACATAGTTTTTACAGAAATGAACTGTTTTGAACAGTTTCCTGGTGGAAAACAAGCAAGTCACACATGTGTACACAAAGTTATTTTCAGGCCCTGAAACGCGTTATGGTGAAATAAGATTACCTTCAACTCTAACGCTGTGTAAAGTCAAAATACTCTGGTAAAAGCAGTTCTAAATGATGAAATCCCCAGTACCCTTATGGTTAAGAACTGTTTGGATGGTTTCCCAACTGTTTTTCAAAGTGCACTTTAACATCTTAAACTCACTTTTGAAATCCCCATTAACTTGCAATGGACAAAAACTGAAGTTGAGTGAAACTCAATGAGTCTTAACTTCTATGTTGTGAAACCACTTGAAACACATCTGTGACATAGTTTTTACAGAAATGAACTGTTTTGAACAGTTTCCTGGTGGAAAACAAGGCGTCACACATGTGTACACAAAGTTATTTTCAGGCCCTGAAACGCGTTATGGTGAAATAAGGTTACCTTCAACTCTAACGCTGTGTAAAGTCAAAATACTCTGGTAAAAGCAGTTCTAAATGATGAAATCCCCAGTACCCTTATGGTTAAGAACTGTTTGGATGGTTTCCCAACTGTTTTCAAAGTGCACTTCAACATCTCAAACTCACTTTTGAAATTCCCATTGACTTGCATTGGGCAAAACTGAAGTTGAGTGAAACTCAATGAGTCTTAACTTCTATGTTGTGAAACCACTTGAAACACATCTGCGACATAGTTTTTACAGAAATGAACTGTTTTGAACAGTTTCCTGGTGGAAAACAAGGCGTCACATGTGTACACAAAGTTATTTTCAGGCCCTGAAACGCGTTATGGTGAAATAAGATTACCTTCAACTCTAACTCTGTAAAAGTCAAAATACTCTGGTAAAAGCAGTTCTAAATGATGAAATCCCCAGTACCCTTATGGTTAAGAACTGTTTGGATGGTTTCCCAACTGTTTTTCAAAGTGCACTTCAAATCTTAAACTCACCTTTTGAAATCCCCATTAACTTGCAATGGACAAAACTGAAGTTGAGTGAAACTCAATGAGTCTTAACTTCTATGTTGTGAAACCACTTGAAACACATCTGTGACATAGTTTTTTACAGAAATGAACTGTTTTGAACAGTTTCCTGGTGGAAAACAAGGCGTCACACATGTGTACACAAAGTTATTTTCAGGCCCTGAAACGCGTTATGGTGAAATAAGGTTACCTTCAACTCTAACGCTGTGTAAAGTCAAAATACTCTGGTAAAAGCAGTTCTAAATGATGAAATCCCCAGTACCCTTATGGTTAAGAACTGTTTGGATGGTTTCCCAACTGTTTTTTAAAGTGCACTTCAACATCTCAAACTCACTTTTTGAAATCCTCTTTGACTTGCATTGGGCAAAACTGAAGTTGAGTGAAACTCAATGAGTCTTAACTTCTATGTTGTGAAACCACTTGAAACACCTCTGCGACATAGTTTTTTACAGAAATGAACTGTTTTGAACAGTTTCCTGGTGGAAAACAAGGCGTCACACATGTGTACACAAAGTTGTTTTCAGGCCCTTACATGCTTTATGGTGAAATAAGGTTACCTTCAACTCTAACGCTGTGTAAAGTCAAAATACTCTGGTAAAAGCAGTTCTAAATGATGAAATCCCCAGTACCCTTATGGTTAAGAACTGTTTGGATGGTTTCCCAACTGTTTTTCAAAGTGCACTTCAAATCTTAAACTCACCTTTGAAATCCCCATTAACTTGCAATGGACAAAACTGAAGTTGAGTGAAACTCAATGAGTCTTAACTTCTATGTTGTGAAACCACTTGAAACACATCTGCGACATAGTTTTTACAGAAATGAACTGTTTTGAACAGTTTCCTGGTGGAAAACAAGGCGTCACACATGTGTACACAAAGTTATTTTCAGGCCCTAAAACGCGTTATGTTGAAATAAGGTTACCTTCAACTCTAACGCTGTGTAAAGTCAAAATACTCTGGTAAAAGCAGTTCTAAATGATGAAATCCCCAGTACCCTTATGGTTAAGAACTGTTTGGATGGTTTCCCAACTGTTTTTCAAAGTGCACTTCAACATCTCAAACTCACTTTTGAAATTCCATTGACTTGCATTGGCAAAACTGAAGTTGAGTGAAACTCAATGAGTCTTAACTTCTATGTTGTGAAACCACTTGAAACACATCTGTGACATAGTTTTTACAGAAATGAACTGTTTTGAACAGTTTCCTGGTGGAAAACAAGCGTCACACATGTGTACACAAAGTTGTTTTTCAGGCCCTGAAAAGTGTTATGGTGAATTCAGGTTACCTTCAACTCTAACGCTGTGTAAAGTCAAAATACTCTGGTAAAAGCAGTTCTAAATGATGAAATCCCCAGTACCCTTATGGTTAAGAACTGTTTGGATGGTTTCCCAACTGTTTTTCAAAGTGCACTTCAACATCTCAAACTCACTTTTTGAAATCCCCTATTGACTTGCAATGGACAAAACTGAAGTTGAGTGAAACTCAATGAGTCTTAACTTCTATGTTGTGAAACCACTTGAAACACATCTGCGACATAGTTTTTACAGAAATGAACTGTTTTGAACAGTTTCCTGGTGGAAAACAAGGCGTCACACATGTGTACACAAAGTTATTTTCAGGCCCTGAAACGCGTTATGGTGAAATAAGGTTACCTTCAACTCTAACGCTGTGTAAAGTCAAAATACTCTGGTAAAAGCAGTTCTAAATGATGAAATCCCCAGTACCCTTATGGTTAAGAACTGTTTGATGGTTTCCCAACTGTTTTTCAAAGTGCACTTCAACATCTCAAACTCACTTTTGAAATCCCTATTAACTTGCATTGGGCAAAACTGAAGTTGAGTGAAACTCAATGAGTCTTAACTTCTATGTTGTGAAACCACTTGAAACACATCTGCGACATAGTTTTTACAGAAATGAACTGTTTTGAACAGTTTCCTGGTGGAAAACAAGCGTCACACATGTGTACACAAAGTTATTTTCAGGCCCTGAAAGGTGTTATGATGAATTCAGGTTACCTTCAACTCTAACGCTGTGTAAAGTCAAAATGCTCTGGTAAAAGCAGTTCTAAATGATGAAATCCCAGTACCCTTATGGTTAAGAACTGTTTGGATGGTTTCCACAACTGTTTTTCAAAGTGCACTTCAACATCTCAAACTCACCTTTTGAAATCCCCATTGACTTGCATTGGGCAAAAAACTGAAGTTGAGTGAAACTCAATGAGTCTTAACTTCTATGTTGTGAAACCACTTGAAACACATCTGCGACATAGTTTTTACAGAAATGAACTGTTTTGAACAGTTTCCTGGTGGAAAACAAGGCGTCACACATGTGTACACAAAGTTATTTTCAGGCCCTGAAACGCGTATGGTGAAATAAGGTTACCTTCAACTCTAACGCTGTGTAAAGTCAAAATACTCTGGTAAAAGCAGTTCTAAATGATGAAATCCCCAGTACCCTTATGGTTAAGAACTGTTTGGATGGTTTCCCAACTGTTTTTCAAAGTGCACTTCACATCTCATACTCACTTTTGAAATCCTATTAACTTGCAATGGACAAAAAACTGAAGTTGAGTGAAACTCAATGAGTCTTAACTTCTATGTTGTGAAACCACTTGAAACACATCTGTGACATAGTTTTTTACAGAAATGAACTGTTTTGAACAGTTTCCTGGTGGAAAACAAGGCGTCACACATGTGTACACAAAGTTATTTTCAGGCCCTGAAACGCTATGGTGAAATAAGGTTACCTTCAACTCTAACGCTGTGTAAAGTCAAAATACTCTGGTAAAAGCAGTTCTAAATGATGAAATCCCCAGTACCCTTATGGTTAAGAACTGTTTGGATGGTTTCACAACTGTTTTTCAAAGTGCACTTCAACATCTCAAACTCACATTTTGAAATTCCTGTATTGACTTGCATTGGACAAAAACTGAAGTTGAGTTAAATTTAATGAGTCTTAACTTCTATGTTGTGAAACCACTTGAAACACATCTGTGACATAGTTTTTACAGAAATGAACTGTTTTGAACAGTTTCCTGGTGGAAAACAAGGCGTCACACATGTGTACAAAGTTATTTTCAGGCCCTGAAACGCATTATGGTGAATTCAGGTTACCTTCAACTCTAACGCTGTGTAAAGTCAAAATACTCTGGTAAAAGCAGTTCTAAATGAAGAAATCCCCAGTACCCTTATGGTTAAGAACTGTTTGGATGGTTTCCCCAACTGTTTTTCAAAGTGCACTTCAACATCTCAAACTCACTTTTTGAAATCCCCTTTGAGTTGCATTGGGCAAGAACTGAAGTTGAGTTAAATTTAATGAGTCTTAACTTCTATGTTGTGAAACCACTTAAAACACATCTGCGACATAGTTTTTTACAGAAATGAACTGTTTTGAACAGTTTCCTGGTGGAAAACAAGCCGTCACACATGTGTACACAAAGTTATTTTCAGGCCTTGAAACGTGTTATGGTGAAATAAGGTTACCTTCAACTCTAACGCTGTGTAAAGTCAAAATACTCTGGTAAAGGCAGTTCTAAATGATGAAACCCCAGTACCCTTATGGTTAAGAACTGTTTGGATGGTTTCCCAACTGTTTTTCAAAGTGCACTTCAACATCTCAAACTCACCTTTTGAAATCCTTTGACTTGCATTGGGCCAAATCTAAAGTTGAGTGAAACTCAATGAGTCTTAACTTCTATGTTGTGAAACCACTTGAAAACATCAGCGACATAGTTTTTTACAGAAATGAACTGTTTTGAACAGTTTCCTGGTGGAAAACAAGGCGTCACACATGTGTACACAAAGTTATTTTCAGGCCCTGAAACGCGTTATGGTGAAATAAGATTACCTTCAACTCTAACGATGTGTAAAGTCAAAGTACTCTGGTAAAAGCAGTTCTAAATGATGAAATCCCCAGTACCCTTATGGTTTAAGAACTGTTTGGATGGTTTCCCAACTGTTTTTCAAAGTGCACTTCAACATCTCAAACTCACTTTTTGAAATCCTATTAACTTGCAAATGGACAAAACTGAAGTTGAGGTGAAACTCAATGAGTCTTAACTTCTATGTTGTGAAACCACTTGAAACACATCTGTGACATAGTTTTTACAGAAATGAACTGTTTTTGAACTAGTTTCCTGGTGGAAAACAAGCCGTCACACATGTGTACACAAAGTTGTTTTCAGGTCTTGAAACGCGTTATGATGAAATAAGATTACCTTCAACTCTAACTCTGTGGAAAGTCAAAATACTCTGGTAAAGGCAGTTCTAAATGATGAAATACCCAGTACCCTTATGGTTAAGAACTGTTTGGATGGTTTCACAACTGTTTTTCAAAGTGCACTTCAACATCTCAAACTCAACGTTTGAAATTCCTATTGACTTGCATTTGGGCCAAATCTAAAGTTGAGTGAAACTCAATGAGTCTTAACTTCTATGTTGTGAAACCACTTGAAAAACATCAGCGACATAGTTTTTTACAGAAATGAACTGTTTTGAACAGTTTCCTGGTGGTGGAAAACAAAGGCGTCACACATGTGTACACAAAGTTATTTTCAGGCCCTGAAACGCGCTATGGTGAAATAAGGTTACCTTCAACTCTATAGCGCTGTGTAAAGTCAAAGTACTCTGGTAAAAGCAGTTCTAAATGATAAAATCCCCAGTACCCTTATGGTTAAGAACTGTTTGGATGGTTTCCCAACTGTTTTTCAAAGTGCACTTGACATCTTAAACTCACTTTTTGAAATCCCCATTAACTTGCAATGGACAAAACTGAAGTTGAGTGGAAACTCAATGAGTCTTAACTTCTATGTTGTAGAAACCATTTGAAACACATCTGTGACATAGTTTTTTACTGAAATGAACTGTTTTGAACAGTTTCCTGGTGGAAAACAAGCCGTCACACATGTGTACACAAAGAAGAATTTCGAATACTGAAACGCAGTATGGTGAAATAAGGTTACCTTCAACTAACTTAGCTGTGTAAAGTCAAAATACTATCGTAAAAACAGTTCTAAATTATGAAATCCCCAGTACCCTTATGGTTAAGAACTGTTTGGATGGTTTCCCAACTGTTTTTCAAAGTGCACTTCACATCTTAAACTCACTTTTTGAAATCCTATTAACTTGAAATGGACAAAAACTGAAATTGAGTGAAACTCAATGAGTCTTAACTTCTATGTTGTGAAACCACTTGAAACACATCTGTGACATAGTTTTTTACAGAAATGACCTGTTTTGAACAGTTTCCAGGTGGAAAACAAGGCGTCACACATGTGTACACAAAGTTATTTTCAGGCCACAGAAGCGTTATATGGTGAAATAAGGTTACCTTCAACTCTAACTGTGTGGAAAGTCAAAATACTCTGGTAAAGGCAGTTCTAAATGATGAAATCCCAGTACCCTTATGTTTAAGAACTGTTTGGATGGTTTCCCCACTGTTTTTCAAAGTGCAATTCAACATCTCAAACTCACCTTTTGAAATTCCTATTGAGTTGCATTGGGCAGAACTGAAGTTGAGTTAGAATTTAATGAGTCTTAACTTCTATGTTGTGAAACCACTTAAAAACACATCTGCGACATAGTTTTTACAGAAATGAACTGTTTTGAACAGTTTCCTGGTGGAAAACAAGGCCACTTTACAC
>NW_024377200.1:0-31474 GCF_016835505.1 Polypterus senegalus | reverse complement strand
ATTAGACTGCTCTAAGAGAGGTACTTGGTAGAGCATTACCTTGAGTTTACCAAGCACTGGGGCTTGTGGCTTGATTTTTTGTAATTTTGTTTTCTTCCTGTTTAGATTTGCGGTTTGTCCCTGTACTTTATATTGTTTAGATGAGCAGCTTTGTGACATGGATTATTGTGGTTTGTAAAATCCAATATAAATCTTCATAAAATTTACCCTGTTAATAATATAGTAGGTATAATGTTTCCAGATATAGATGTTAATTGTACATTTTGACAGAAGTTCAACCAGAAGTTCAGCACCTTTTTTCAGAAATTTATGGAAAGAAACATTAACTTGGAGTTTATTTGAAAGCATCTGCTAAATAAAATTTAGAATAAGGGAATGAGGAGTAACCATGTATATTGAGTATATTCAATTACTTCATGTGATAGACACAAACACTGATATAATCTTGTTCAATTAAGTCACATTGCCTCAATTTTCATAAAAGCTACTTATTTGGGGGGAAAACAAAATAATGACCACATTTAGGTAGTTTAAGCAATCCTGTGCATGATCTTGGTGGATTTTATATTATAAAGGACAGTTGCCCAAGTATTGCTATTATTTTTTTTTTTTTGTTTTCTGCTGGCTTTTTGTTGTTGATGTTTCCACCATTAATATAGTAATGATATATAAAATATGTGTACAAACAAGTTATACCTAGAATTTTTGACTGAATTTTTGAGTTCATACATATGTAAATATCTACTCATTTTAATTTAATCATTCAAAGCTTATTTTTTTAGTTACTTGACAGCCCAAATAAGAATATGACTCAACTAGATCTAAACCTGCATGTCCTGTGGAGGAAGACCACTTTATTTTTGTGTAAATACATTTTTCACTAGTGTTTGTGTATTTTTTATTTTCCATTTGGGATTTTCATTCAACACTGTAAATACTGTATATATTCATCATTTTTCAGGTTTTGGTGTGTCCTTTGGACTGTGTTTATAGATATCTGTTCCTCAGGACATTTAATTATTTTCCCTTGTGTGCACCTGAAAATAAAACCTCACTTTGTATTTGCAAAAACCCAACCTTTTTCATGTTGTGTGTCCCTGTCTTACACCACTGTCCTGATCATGGTCTGTCCTGTATAATAAACATCTAGAGCAGTGTTTCCCAAACTCGGTCCTGGGGACCACCTGTGGGTGCAGGTTTTTGTTCCAACCAGCTCCTGTTTTTAATTGAACTCCTGGGCTAATTAACACTAGAATTACCAGAGCCTACGAAAAAACTCATAGATCCGTCCCACCTTAAATCGCTTTGCACCTCCCCATCAACGCGTCTTTTGTCCTGTAAATGTGTCGATAAGCAGCCAGCAGCCTACTATCACATCCCCCCACTGCCGTACAATTTTCTCAGCTCAAGTCTGTTTACCTGCATGTCAGTTGCTTACAGTAGAGTTGTATAGAGTGAGATGTCAAGCAAAATGACTCCTTTTATAAATATTATATTGTTATTTGGAACACAGGCATTTCATGTGTGTTCCATGTCTACAACGATCTATGTCAACACATCATTAAAACAGGAACATTTTTCATGTTTTAGTAATAATTGACAAAATGTAGACATGAAGTGTATAATGTGTGAAGCCTGAATTCCAAATATCAAAGAAACACTTTCACAAAAAGTACAAATATAACAGAACAAAAGCACTTCTATTCAAGAATATAACTGCAGAAAAAGAGCCCGTGTTAGGGTGCGACATTGACACACATTTGCTATGACTGCTTCGGTGGTGCAACGGTATCAACTGTTGACTGGTGATCAAAACTTCATGGGTTCGATCCCGGATGAATTCATTTTGAGAAGTGAGCTGCACTTATTCTTACTATTTTAGAATAAAAACATACATTTGATTCCAGTCTGTAACAGTCGGTGTAAATTTATGATACTTGTAAAGGTTAGCTTTGTTTTTTTTTTTATCCAGTTTTATTCTCTCAGTCGCATTCACGATCCCACTTAACGCGCTTTTGACAAGGCTGTTTTCACATAAAGACTCGCTAAAACAGAGGTGAAGTCAGATGATGACGACGGTTCTACATCGGAGCAAGAATGCACGCAGCACTTTTGCCATCGCTGTACTTTGTATATGTACATGGGAAGCTCTGCAGTCTACTTGTAACTTCACGCTGTAAGAATTAAGTAAATAAATAAAGGTAAATAAGTAAATGACATTCAATCTGGCTGTTATGTACAAAGTACAGTGACGGCAGCTTCAACTCTTCAGTACACAAGCGACTCTCCATGCTAGTGCTTAGATCTGGATGGTGTTATATAGGAATAATGTATTTTTTTCTTTTTAACAGTATTTTCATCTTGATTATCATTCTACTTTTCTAGGTCTTCTAATTGTTTAATTAATCCATTATTTACTAATTAGTGGGTCTAACTCTAAAGTAGTTGCAGCCTTTGATTATTCAGTGTTGTTTGCCTGGGTGTCTGCTATGCTAATTTTTAATTGTCATTATTAAGATACAACGAAGGGGGAAAAACTGCACAGAGAAAGGGCAAAGTATAATGAAATCAACAAAAGAGAATTAAGCATTTAAATATATAGTAAAAGCAGAAATATTTGTAAATGTCTTATAAATGTAAAAATCACGCTGCTATGCTTTTCTGAATGTCGAATTAAAGAAAAAAAATACCAGCTAATTAAATGAGAGCAATGTTATCTGGTGTTGTCACTGATTAGAAATCTGGTCGGAACGAAAACCTGCAGCCGCAGGTTGTCCCCAGGACCGAGTTTGGGAAACACTGATCTAGAGTGTAGAACTGGTGACCCCATTTCCCACTACATGGGGTGTCACAGGTAGTGAGTTGGATTTGATGCAAGGGGCATAAGCAAGAAAGACTGGAAAGGCCTAGATGAGCTGTTAGTGTTCTGGAAACATATGGCAAAGAATTTCATTAGTTAGAAGTTCAACTCCTAACTCCAATAAAACATCTCCCATGTACAGAGTGATGTTGGGGACATAGATTCCAAATGCACCTTGATCAAGATCTCAGTTGTTGAAGTGGCTGTTAAAATTTGTGATCTTAAACTGGTTGGAGCATCTAATGGGGCAACCCTAGGACCTGATGATGGACATGAGGTAAGTTGTTAGACTGAAAAAGGAGGCCATCAGGGAAATGCTGTCTGTGGGATCTCTTGATTAGAGGAACCAACAGGCTAAGTGGACTGCTACAAAAGTTATTGAGGAAGCAAAAGCTTGAGCATGGGAGAAGTTTGAAGATGCCATGTATTAAAACTATTATATGGTCTCAATGCTGTTCTTAGAAACTTTTACATGTCAGGAAGAGAAGGCGTGACATTGAACAGACTGTGTTAGACAGGGATGGAGTGGTGCTGACCATTTCTGGAGAAACTGCCGAGCAGTGAAAGAAACATTTTGAGGAACTCCTCTACCCAGTTGGCACAACCTTCTACTAGGAAGCAATGTTGGACATGTCTGGTGCGAGGATCCCATCACTGTTGACAAAGGCACTATGGTGGTCTAAGGACTCCGTGGTGGTAAGGTGCTGGAGTGGATGAAATCTGATCAAAGATGTTGAAATTGCTTTACATTGTTGGGATAGTGTGGTTAATGAGTGTATTCAAAGTCACATGGAAGGCAGGTAAATCACCCTTGGAATGGGAAACTGGTGTGCTGGTTCCCATATTTAAGAAGGGAAACCAGAGGGTGTTTTCCAACTACAGGGGGATCATACTCCTCATCCTCCCAGGTAAAGAATATACAATTGGGTTGAAGGAAAGACTGTCCGATGGTTGAGCCAAAGATGCATGATGAACAATGTCTATTTCATTTTGGCCATGGAACAGTATGCCAGCTCTTCTCCCTGGCGCAGTTGCTGGAGTGTGAACCATTTGTTCCCTATATAAATGCAGTGAAAGCTGTGTCTGGATACTTGCTCAGTTTTAATTTGTTCACTGTCAGCGTCAAGCTCAGTCAAAGCTGTGTCTTGCCACTACTCCTTTATGTGGTTTTCATAGACAGGATATTAAGGTGCAGCCAAGGGTATGAGGGGGCTCAGCAGGGTGACTAGGGTTAGCACCATTGCTTTAAGTAGGTGATGTAGTCCTCTTTTCCTCATCTGATTTGGAAATTATCAAAGTGAGATCAGGTGTAAATTTATGGTACTTTTTTTACTTTTTTATTTTCTCAGTCACGTTCATGCTCTCCCTCCTCCTCCCCCCTCCTGATCTGACGCTGTTAGTTTTCAAATAATATTGCATTAGTGCGATGATGTTTTCTGATTGGTACTATTCAGGTCATACAATCATTTCTTCAAAATGTCATATATATTTGTCTCTTTTCTGTTTCCCTAGTTCTGTGTTGACATTATGGACCAGAAGGCGCATGTTTAATCAGTGCGAACAGAAACACGCAGGTGGCCAGTTGCTGTGTTCTACTAAATGCTTGACCTGGTAGTGATGAATGCACATGTACTGTACAAGGCATGCATGGAGTCCACTGAGAAAAGAAGAGTGCTCTTGGCTCACTTGTCAAGAAACTTCGTTGTCGCTTCTTATAAGAAAAGGCGATGGAAAAAGAAAAAAAGGATGCAACATTGACAAGCTTCTGTTCCAAGACCTCAGCTTCCCCCAAGAAAGAAAACTCATTGTCAGGTGCTCCTTCAATGTAATAGGAACCAAAGCATAAAGAGGTATGTACATTGTAACAGGAACGCATGTCGTAAATGTAGGAAGGATGGCTCTTGGGTGTGGGGGAACTGTTAATATTTGAATTTGATGATTGTATATAGTGCAGAACTGACCTCTCTGTACTATTCTTTTCTCTACATGTCCTGGAGTACAAAGGAAACACCACCATGCACCAAAATGTGGAGTTTGGGCAAGATCAGGAAAAAAAACAACCGTGGTCAATGACTCCATCTGCAAGAAGGTATGCATATTAATACGAATAATATGAATAATGTTGCATCAGTGCCACAATGTTTTCTGAAATGTACTATACAGGTCATAAAATGAATTATTCCAAATATATATACCTTTGTAACTGTTTTTTGTCAGTGTGGCTTTGATATCATAGACCATAAGTTGCATACTAATTCAGCATGAGCAGGAAGGCTCAATAAAACTGAATTAAAAAAAAATTAAAGTGACAACAAACCAGGAAGGTGTGATTCACCAGTGTTTGTGTGTCAGCTTTTATCCCTCCAGATCAGAGAATGTCCAGTTCAATTGTCTCAAAATACCACTCACATCCACAGTTATCCCCAGTTTAATAGTTTAATAAAAACTAACAGCATCAGGTAACAGCATGCCATAAAAAAAAAGTTATCCTTTGAACCACAAAAAGATTTAAATTAATTGTTCTAATTTGGTTAAAATAAAAATACATATTCATGATAAACAGAAGCAAAGTTTCTTTTTTCTGGCGCAGAAAGGAATGGCAGCAAGCATGCACCAATGTTCACTCCCTGCTGCAAAAATAATACAAACTATATTTTTCTTTTAGGGCAGATTAATAAGAGAATAGAAAAAAAATCTAATCTTGAAAAAAATTCCAACATGTTGCCACTTTCTGTTTCATAAGTTATTGTTGGAGAGTTTATAATAGTGGAGAAAATTATGAACCATGTGGTCAGAATTTTTCCTTACTTACTAAAGCAGGATCTGATAAAGTGACCTCTCTGCATACAGTTTGCATTCTGTGGCTATCAGTGGCATGCCTGTGCTCATTTGTTGTTAAGCTCATTTATACTGTATAGCAGGTTAGACCGTGTTTTCATTTGTCTTATTAAGGTTAGGTAGCTCACAGCTTGCACTCGGCATTTGTGATTACACAGAACTTAGCTCCCAACAACAGTGTATCAGTCTGTAATTTCGACAATACTTCTAAAAAACAATTTAAAAACTTTCATGTGCATGTCTCAGCTCCATTAGGAAATCATTCAATAAGCTAAAACAGTAATATTTTGAGAATAGATTTGAAACATAAAGACAAAGTTTAGTAAGAGTTTTAATAGCCTACCTCTCTATTTAACAAGAAGGTAAAGTTAAAGGCAATGTTTAACATTGGTAAAGAACACTTAACTTGTCTTCTGCAAGGTATCATAAAATATTCATAAACAATCAGCATTTAACCTACAGCCTCATTCCACACCAAAATATAACAATTGCTACAACAAATCATTAGTAAACTATCTCTAAAAAGAATAATTATACTAACAGTGAAAAGTATATTTCATAGATGAAAATTCAGCTAAAAAATTTGAACTTCTGTTGATTTGTGTCAAAATATATATTCAGTCATTTTAGTCCTTAAGCAACATGCCTCACACGTTTGTATTTTGAAACTGGTAATTAATTAAACCTTAAAGATGAAAAGCGAAGCACAGTTGCTATGGTTTTTTGAAGACAGAAGAGAAAAAATAAATAGCAATATATACATCTATTATAAAAAAAAAATCCTGGGAGAGAAAGACTAGGGAAACGAGACATGATCTTCAGGGAAGACACTTAAAAGACCTGCAAGACGAAAGAGATTGGCCTAGAAACGTCTTGCAGGAACGTAGAACATGAGATTCTTGCAAGACACGCCCTACTTACAACCAATATCAAATAAGACCATGAGTAGCAAAACACTCAATTGTGTAAAGGCTTTGAGCACACACAGATCCAGGGCTCTCAGCACATGTAAAGCATATAAGGACAATATGTTATAGATGAAATGTCGACAACTAAGAGAAGAAGAAAGACCTGTGCGAAGAAAAGAGACTAAAAATCATAGGAGAGAAAAAAATGCAAAAAAGAAAAAGAATAAGAGGAATTGAAAAAAAGCACATCCAATCGGGCTCAGAATTAAAGGACAAAGAGTAAAAGACAAAGTAGAACTTCATAAACACGTTCAAAAACATTGCTGCTATACGCATGCAGAGCAGGTTAGAGATTATGAAAGCAGTGGAATTCGAAAGGCAAAAAAAGGTTGGCATGATACAAATGCAAAGAAAGTTAAAGAATATGAAAGCAGGAAAATTAGAAAGTATCAAAAAAAAGTGAAGATCGCAGTAGCATGAACAAACAGAGATTATTACTCGAAAAATGGGAAAATAATCACACGGACCTGGTGTAATTGAAAAAAAAAGCAAGTAAAATGTCATAAAGAGGTTCAAAAACAAGGGGGCCTAACACATGCAGAGTAGGATAGAGATAATGAAAACTGTGGAATTCAAAATACTCAAAAAAAAAACGTAGACGCGAAACACATGCAGAGCAAGATACAGAACATGAAAGCAGAAAAAAACAAAAGTGTCAAAAAAAAAGAAAGATCGCATTAGCGCAAACAAAGAGAAATTATCACTCGAAGAAATAAAGAAAAGGCTAATAGAAATCGAATATATGGACATAGGTGATAAGTCAGAAGTATGTACATATTGTAAGGCTTTGAAGTTTAAGTCAGAGAATTTCAGAAACAGAGTTTACCTCACATGCATTTATTGGTTACTTTACAAAAAACTGATTAACTTCTGCTGATGTAGATCATTTGTCTGTGCTGAAATTCCAAACAGAGAAACCTATCCTGAATTATGGTACAAAGTCATTAAACACATGTCTCACGGACCTCATTTAAAAGATTCAGCATGTTGGGACTCGAAAGATTCCAAATATTGTTTTTACCAAAGTTCTGAAATAAAAGTGGAACTAATGAAATAGAAACAATTCAAAGAAAAAAAAAATCTTAAAAGTTTGTATGCGGAAAACCAAACACGGGGGTTGGCGAGCGAAGCGAGCAGGAGAAAACCGCCTAGTCTTCTATATAATAATGTTGTGTTGAGACATTGGAAAGCCATACCAAAATATAAATTTACCAATGTTTAGTTTAGGTCCTTCTGTGCAAGAATTCACACGGGCAGCAATGTCCTCGATCATCCGTGAGAACATCCATCACCTTCCATGTGGACTTTTGTTATTTTTTAATTCTTCCTTGAATATTCTGTGCTATGTGCTCCTAGGCTGTCTAATGTTTCTAAATCCATCCAACGGTACCTGATATATGGTAACTTTGGCATGTCTATGATCCGGCATGTGTTGGATATGTACAGCTAGCAACATCCTGTATAATTGTGTCCTGTAACTTCTGAAGACCACTACACCACAGGATTTCATCTTTCATTATATATTATTAATTACTAACACCACAACTTCTTAAAAGAAGGAGATTAAGTTTCCAGGCTATTTGCTGTGTAATTGTCCATGTTTCAGTGCTAAAGGTTGAGACCAATGGGACTGTGTAATATAATGGTTTAGTTTTATTTTACTTCTGATGTTCTTTGATGATCAAATCACACAACAGAATTGAGTGGTAAACATTAAAACTGTTAACAGTAACATACTGTATATGAAAAGTGTTAAGTGTGCACATGCAGGATTCTTCTAATAGTTCTGTACTTCATCTCATGGATGGAAAATTTACCCATTTTCAGGGGCAGCAAATTAATGTATTTGCAGGAAAAAATGTTGATAAAATAATTCAGCAGAAGCTCTAACTAGAGTTTTCTAATATAAATTAGTGAGGTTTGAGTCCTTATTTAAATTTTGTAAATGAGGAGGCTTCCTAATATTGATAGTTAGATCATCCCTCAGTTTGAGAGCACCATAAATGAAAGCATAGCCTGCTACGCCAGCTAATTTTATCCTTGGAATCTTAAGCTTGCCATAAGAGCCCCGTAGTGCAGACATTAATAAGTCTTGTAACTTAAAGGTAACTAAAACATTTATGATTCTATACTAAAAAAAGAGAATTTTAAAATTGATTCTAAATTTATATGTATATCATTATATGGTTGCACTTCTTACTTCTAACTGTTATTCATGTTGCTGTGTTTTAAATTACCTACAGAGTCGTAGTCACTACAGTAGTAGTGACACTACGTAGTCACTACAAACCTCACTACAAACCAAGAGTGAAGGCGCTACCTACAACAACACAATCATTCAGGAAGTGGTCCCCTAAGGCAGAGCAGGCTCTGAGAGACTGCTTGGGAACTACAGACTGGGATATACTGCAGGGGTCACATAGGGAGAACATTGAAAAGGCTGTTGACTGCAAAACTGATTATATCACCCTCTGTATGGACATAGCAGTTCCAGTAAGAACATTATGCTGCTATGCTAACAACAAACCATTGATTGCAAGTGACATCAAGGGCCTTTTGAACCAGAAGAAAGGGGCTTTTAAAAGGCAGTGATCAGCATGAGCTCAAGTGCGTGCAGAAGGAACTCCGAGTCCAGTTCAGGGTGGCGAAGGAGCAGTACAGGAGAAAGCTGGAACAGAAGTTGAAGAATAACACCATGAAGGAAGTGTGGAATGGAATGAAGATCATCATTGGCTGCAGCTCGAAGCGGGGTGCCACCATCAAGAGAGACATGGAGAGAGCAAACCAAATGAACAACAGGTTTGACCACCCTAACCCACTCTCACCTGACATCCCTGGAACAATGTTTTCTCTGAGAAGTGGTCTGTTACATGCAAATTTTATTTTATGAGCAAACAGTTCTAAAAACCAACAGTTTATGAGTGTCAATATTAGCAATGTATTTCTGTATATAGCACAAAAACACTGCAAATATGATTATTTACTGTATTGCATGTTTATTGTTAAATGTTAAAAAATATAACTGAACCGATAAAATATTTTTTTTTATAAAAAGTTTACCTCTACACAAAATTTCACTGACTATTCAGAATGTTTCTTTTCTTACCTTTTCTTGTCTTCCATAACTTATAAACTCTATGAACATTAACACTATGTCCTGAATTTAAAGAGAGTTTAATTCTTATCAAGTTTTCCAAATGCTCAGCCTCTGATTGAGTTCTTCATTTGGTAAATCCTCTTTCCCAGCCAGCACTGGAATGTGTCACAAATATTCAAAATTAAAGTGATCCTGTTCTTTAGTAAATGTAGCCATATCTGAAAATTTCTTTAAAGTTTGGAGTACCTGATTTTTCCTTAATCAGTATCTTGAACATCACTTAACGATTTAAATGCAATTACATCTCCCTCTGCAGCTTTGAAAAATCCTTCAAACCTTACCTTCTTAACAGATGACCTGCAGAAAATTGTGTAAGTAGTCCTTAACAAAGTCTCAATGCCACTCATGTGGGGAATGTCTTTCCAAGCATCATTTATACACAAGGACATTATAATGTTCCAAACAGTGTTTCTCTGACAAGTGTGGAATGGGCTGTGATATAGAGCAGCTAGACCTTTTCATTTGTTGTGCATGACTGATGGGTTGTCTGAGATAAACATTACCTTCTGGGTTAAATTTAAATTGCTTTTCAAAAGAAACTGCTGAATAACTCCAAGAATGGATAAACTGCTACAAGCTGTTATTGTAATAATGTCAGGGAGCAAATTTTATGAATGGATGGACAAATTGAACATTTTGAAACTGTTATGTATCAGCTGATTCAACTATCAATATATGGCAAACTGTTTTCTAATTTCATTTAATACATTGGTTTTGATTGTTGAATTTATTCACTCAATGAACTTAAAAACTTGATTATTATTTAATTTCACCAATTTTATGGTATTTTGGCAGCATGATTGTGAATATCCTGGACTGCCAGGATCCAGTAAAATGTTATCAATTTACCTCATCTTATTTTCAACGCACAAGTTGTTTTCTGTCTTACTTTCTTGTTTAGATTCTGTTAATCTTTTTTTTTAACAAACCTTTTGATTGATCTTTAGGTTTTGTGACTGGATTGATATGTGATTTCTGTTTCAAATGCTCCACTTTCTAGATGTGTCTCATGTTTTACCCAAGCTCCATTTGTTAAAAGATCCTGAATTAAACAGATTTTGCAAATTACACCATTTGACTCAGAGTTGTTAAAAATATCTCCCAGAAGCATGTGCTGTCTGGCACTATGCAATAAGCCCATTTTAACAAAACATTCTGACATCAAATATTTGAAGTACTACTTGAACTCTCTTCAGCTTTTCACTTAGACATGGTTAAAATAACAAAGAAACAACAGTATAGACTGTGTCATATAGTGCAATTTTGTTTAAAACTCATTTAAATCAGGTTGGTGATTAATTTACTTTATTTCATTTTTATTTAAGTTTTGATAGTTTAAGTTTGTTTGAAATTGGGTCTTTTTGTGAGTGACAATATAAAATCTGTGAGTGATACTCCTAAAATGTATGAGTGAGCACTCATGTGCTTAGAACATTGCCCTGGATACAATTTGACCACTTCTACTGTAATATCTACTCATATATGCAGATCTATCACCCATTGCATTTATAGGTATAGGTATCAAAAGCACACAACATAGGGCCCCTGAGTAGTATAGGGGCGTCACTATTATACATCATCAGATTTTGACAGGTGTATGTCTGGCCCCCCTGGCATTTCCGGTACCCACCTGCTGCCACCTGGTTAATGGGCATTTCCCTCCGCGCTCTGATCTCTGCCTGTTGTCGGGTGCACGGTTTGACCGCATCGGACCTTTGTCAATCGTCGTAAGGAAAATGGTCGGCCGATCTTAGCCTTGATGCTAAACTGGGGCCTGATCATCTTTGTGATCCGAGACGGACCTTTGGGATCCTGTAAGGTGTCATAAAAGGTAAGTCATCAATGGGGCGGAGCAGACATCCTGCTCCTATCTGCTTGCAGCGCCCGGGGTGTGTACAGAGAGTACAGAGAGCGTGATTGACAGACCCCGGTGAGAGGATGTACAAGAAAACTTTAGAGAGAATCTATTACACCCAAGGAACCTGGCAGTACATCCCAAAACACCCCTTGGGCATCCCGTTACCTCACCCACCTTGTAAAACCATGCCCTTTATAAAGCAAGGCATATGGTAGATGCCCAAGTGTTTAAAACAATAACTTTCAGAGTGGATGTAGAAGAAAAGGTTTTAGAGAGAATCTATGACACACCCAAGGAACCTGGCAGTGCATCTCAAACACACCCATGGGTATACCGTTACCTTACCCACCATGTAAAAACCATGCCCTTTATAAAGCAAGGCATATTTCAGATACCAAAAGTGTTTTAAAACAACAAGTTTTATTCAATGATTCAAAAAAAAGATGCCAAAGTGTCTTAAAAACAACAAGTTTTATTGAAGCAAAATTCCAAACATAACAAAATAAGATCTGGTCTTCACTTTGAGTTACAAATTGTTTGCTATACATTAAAATTGTTTAAAGCATGAGTAAAAGCTGGAGAAACAGCCGTAAAATAATCACACAAGCTTAATTGTATACAGATTTGCAATTCACTTGAAAGAAACAAAAACACAAGAAAATGTATACATATAGGGGTACGCAAATGAAAATTCAAAGCCAGGTCAAAACCCATCAGTGAGTCGGTAATACACCTAAAATAAAAAATGTTTAAGACAGCACATACTTTATATATTTATGTTTCACTAAATTATGCAAGCCTATTTTCTCTGTTTGGAACAGAGCCGACCACATAAAGCTGGTCTTCACAGGCTGAATCAGTTTTGCGTATGCATCAATGGGTATCTCTCCCTGCTCAAATTCAGCTATAATATCATCCACATCAATCTTGATAGCTTTACGAAAACAAGGGAGATTGTACATTTTTAACAAAGCACGCACACAGGACACAAGTCTATCTCTTCTAGCCCTTTTGAGCATAAATAAGCTATGTTTATATGCAATAAATGGTTTAGAGAACCAAATACTACGAATGTGTCCATCTGGTATGTATTTGTTCTCTTGACATTCAGCACATTTTCCCCCTAAATGTTCAACAGAGCTAAACACATAAGCCCAGACGACTGAGCGACCAATTGTGGTGGTCATGATGGATCTTTTTCTAGCAGATATAAGGAGAAAACCTTTTATAGGATGTATTACGTGTCACGCTGGGCAGGGACCTGGTTTCCCTTGTTCTAGCTTCCGAGTCTTGGTTCCTCTGACAACAGAAACAAAACACAAACATTTAGCCGACAGAAAATACAACACAAACAGGTCTTGTTTAGCATGGATAATGCAATTTGCTTAAGTTTCTGTAAATCGATTTTGGCTTTAAAAAATAACTGTAATGGTGATTAGAGACAAGTTCAAAAGCTGCTGTTCGAATCTTGGGTTTTGTTGCACGTTGCATCTTTTGTATAAGCTGAAAAGTGTTTACTTCAGCAACAAACTGCTTCAGACAGTTGAGAATATGATTTTTTGTCGGTTTCACAATTCTTAACCCGCACAATGGTTTAAACATAGAAAACACCGTTTGTATTAATCTTTTAATACTGATCTGTCGACAGATGCTGGAAACACAAGGGTGCATCTCCTCAGAATCAGATTCTAGTAAAAGACAAGTGTGCCCATCCTGAGATTCGTCACCCAAACAGCATGCTAAACAAGACCCCGTTAATACATCTCTTACACAACTACTGACCACGTAAGCTACAACAGACTTTACACAATGCTTCATTAAAATCAATCCGGCTCTGTGACTGCGATGGCTGACAGGTGTTTGGGAAATTACACACAGGTCTTGAGACTTCAGATTTGAAGTTGAACAAGCTTTTACACCGTGTTTAAATACCTCACCGGCCATCTTAAAGTCAATCTAATATGGGGAAAAAAGAAAAAAGTTATATTCCCACACGATACATGCATATTCCTGACGGGATATCAGCACAACATAGAATTCTGGACATTATTTCAGAAGCCAACTGGACAGCTTTCTCAACATAATCGTCATTACTGTTGGAGCAGATATAAGCCACACGTCTTAAACGACACAAAAACGTACCACGTGTCATTACAGGAATAGTATTCCCTATTGATCTATAGATACATCTAGTCACACGTGAAATAGCCGTTAGGGTTTTTTAAATTGGCCCTTCTGTCCGAAAAAAGGAAACACATCACTAAGGCAGGCATTCTTTCAATAAGGCTTTCAATGTCGCAAATTAAATCTTTAACATCTGGTTTTAAATCATCTTTCTTTTTATTGATAAGACCTTTCAAAGTTGCTGAAAGCACTTCTTTTGCATAATACTTGGGCTCTCCGCATGTAATCTGTCAAGTTAAAATAAAATAAAATCAGAACCTATTTTGTACCGCCATTCAAATAGACTTGAATCTTAAATGTCAATGTTCTTAAAGTCCAGACTCGCCATGTCCAAGGTCGTGCTGTCTAGGCCAGGTGTGTCCGTCTTTTTCTTGTCAAAAGTCGTGCTGCATCCAGCAGCTGCTTCAGTCTTTTTCGGGTGGCGAGTTTCTCTTTTTGGCACCTCCTTTAAAGAAAAAAGTAAAATAGGTGTGAAAAGTAAAGGAAAAAAAAAAGGCAATACACCTGTGAAAGCCAAGAAAAAAAAAAAAAAAAGAAAAACATCTCTGAAAGCCAAGAACATTTATAAAAGGCATACATTCAAAATTACTTGATTAGGCTTATCTGCTTCACCTCCACATTCTACAGACTGGTATTCTTCTAAAATGATGACATCGTCATCTGCTTTATGGGTTGGTTTCATTGTTGCAGAATTCATGTCTTGCTTCTAAAACAAAACAGATGATGGTGTGTCGCTGAGATGGATAGTTAGACAGATAGATACTTTACTAATCCCCAGACAGACAGATAGATACTTTATTAATCCCCAGACAGATAGATACTTTATTAATCCCCAGACAGACAGATACTTTATTAATCCCCAGACAAACAGATAGATACTTTATTAACCCCCCAGACAGATAGATTATTTATTAATCCCCAGACAGACCGATAGATACTTTATTAACCCCCCCCAGAAAGATAGATACTTTATCAATCCCCAGCAAGAACTCTTGACTGGCCAAGCAACACAGGTACACGGGTAAGCAGGGAACCTTAAGCTCCGATGCTGCGATGGACCAGAGAGAACGCTCGACTGGCCAAGCAACACAGGGACAGGGGTAGCCGGTTAAAACCTTGCAAAAGTGATGGACTCAGCCAACCAACTTCAGCTCGGTCAAAAGAAATGTTAGCTGTAAAACAAGCGCCGGTGTCTCCTTCTGACCTTAATAGCAGCGGACAATGCCAGCCTGCTAGGTCTCAGTCATAGGGGGATGACCAACAGCGCATACCACAACATACCCGATTCTTGTTATGGAGGAGGCCTGAGGCTTTGAGTCCAATTACCCATCTTTAAATATGCTTTTGGGCGAAGCTTTTACAAGCGTTAGGGCCAATCAAAACGTTTAAAGATAAGATTTTTTTTAGATAACCCGCCAACATATTTTAACCAATCAACAAACACTGGCCTCATGTTGAACTATCCAATGGAATTACACCATGCTGATTCGGGCATGCGCTGAGTGCATCGAAGGCGTCACATGTTCATAACAGCCAATCAGGAAGCAGACAGGTCGGCGGGCTATGAGTAAAAGTAAAGTAAGTAAAAGCGCGCTGTAATCTGTAAGCCCTGTTGTCCATGCATAGCGCTTACAGAACCCTAGTGTTAGCCATGTGCATCGCATTGGCAAGTGCCCCAAGGCTTGCCAATGTGTGCAAACCGGTGATAAGAATTTGGCGGACAACACCCTAACGTGCCCGCGTTGATCCCTTGCTTGTCTCTGTGTGCAAAAATCACCGATAAGAGCTTTCCTCTCCAAAGGCCTCAGAAATAGCGACACACGCCCAACCTTTTTTTCTAACCCATTTGATCATTTCTTAAGGCTTTTGGGGATCGGCGTGTTTAATTGATGGATTATGTAATAGTATTTATATTATATAGCTATTAAGATTGTGGTTAGTTTTAATTTTTTTCAGATATTGGGCAATCAGTTGGTAGCATTTCCAAAGGAAAGAAAACAGAGAAAGCAACAGCGAAGTCTGGGAAGCAAACCGTTCATTCACATGATAAAGTTGATAACCCTGTGTATCATTTAATCGTGAAATGGTTGATGTGTGCTATAAGAATTATTAATTCATTTAGCAATAGACATAAAGGTGTACAGTTTTTATCAAACTTTATCGAGGAGATATTATGTCCTCATAGTGATATTTTAAAAAAATATCTTCTGACATCTACAGTATTTTAGCCATTTATGATTCTGAGCACATTCTAGTAGAGGAACTTCAGACAGCTTTCCAAAGATTGTATAGGCTGGAAAGCTTAATCTTAAAAGATTGTACAAGTCTGGGTGCCGGTTCAGGTACAAATTTTCGGAAGATAAGAAAATATTATCAGATGTAGAAAAATTTGAGCGTCTATTAAATGTTTCTATAAAGGTGCTATACATGCATGAGAGTGCATGGAAATACTTCACAACGGGTCCTACGCCGACAGATAATAAAGTGATTTTTCTTCTGTTACACAGCGATCACCTTTTTGGGATTTTAGATGTGAAGAAATTTATCGGGGCTAATTTTTGTGAAATTTGTCATGCCGCATATTCTCACAAAGATCGCCATGTTTGTGCCAATACTTGCAGGGCCTGCCTAGATGCTTCTTGCATTGAAGTAACAGGCTGCTTAATTAGATGTCCGATATGCAAAATCATCTGTCAATCAAACGACTGCCTCGGTAAACACCAAAATAAACAAACATGCGAGTGGAAAGAATACTGCGTTAGTTGTCAGTGTTACACAGCCCTTTCCCATGTTTGCAAACCGAGGTTATGCCCAAATTGTAAAGAAGCTATCACCAGCTGCGACAGTCACTTATGTTATATGCAACCGTTATTAAAGACTCCGGTATCAAAAAAATATATATTTTATGATTTTGAATACAATACAATACAATACAATACAATACAATACAGTTTATTTTTGTATAGCCCAAAATCACACAGGAAGTGCCGAATGGGCTTTAACAGGCCCTGCCTCTTGACAGCCCCCCAGCCTTGACTCTCTGAGAAGACAAGGAAAAACTCCCAAAAAAACCTTGTAGGGAAAAATGGAAGAAACCTTGGGAAATGCAGTTCAAAGAAGGGGTCAATACAACACAATACACAGAACAGAACAAATCCTTAATACAGCATAATAATAAAAATTTTAGAAGTACGGAGCAGAATTTAACAGTAGATGATATCACATAATAAGATTTGGATATTTTTAGAGTTCTGGAGACCTCATCCATCAAGCTGCCTCCCCATTTGGCCATTCCACGGCTCAAACGTTGCTCTGATGAAAGGACCCATCTTTCCCATGATTCCTGTGATCTTCCATCAGGGATGACTTTACAATAGGCAGGCAAACAACTTGGCAGGTGGGCCGTGGCACCACCTACTCAAAGCATCATGATGCACCAACATTGATGGACTGAAAGCCAGAAGTCTACGTGACCATCATCATCAGGTCCTTCCATGAAAACCCTAAATACAAAGAGGACTGATTTATGTTAGGTAGATTGCCCAGAGAGGACTGGGCGGTCTCTCCAGCTTTTGGAGTTTTTTTTTTGTTTTTTCTGTCCAACCTGGCCATCGGACCTTACTTATTCTATGTTAATTAATGTTGACTTATGTTTATTTTTTATTGTGTCTTCTATTTTTCTATTCATTTTGTAAAGCACTTTGAGCTACATTTTTTTGTATGAAAATGTGCTATATAAATAAATGTTGATTGATAAACACTAGAACGACGTATTTGATTTTCAAAAGTAGTTAAAAATCTACTGCCGTTTAGATGTTGTAATTCTAAGGTCAGCGTGTATCTTGTTCAGGCATGAGGTTATGGAGATCACCAAAACGACACGTATTGATTTAAACGAGCAGTTTCAGGCCAAATACAACATATTATCTATTGATCCTTTTCAATATGTTACCATAGCTTTGCCATTACAAGACAGTTATCACAGGAAAACAAAAGAGGTACTCTAATCCATCCATCCAGTGGCTCATGTATATAGAGGCCGAAGATAAAATAGATATTCGGCATGCGTTAATACCCGGAGGTGAAATGCGTATTGGAAAATATTATCTAGACGGGTATGCAGAAAATAATGGTATAAAGATGGCTTTTGAATTTAACGGATGCTTTTACCATGGTTGTAATATCTGTTACAGTGAAAAATCATGTAATAGTGTTACAAACATGACATTCGGTTGGCTTTATTCTAAAACTATGGAAAAAGTTAACTACTTAAAAATGCAGGGGTTTCAGGTGCATCAAATCTGGGAACATAATTAGCGGCGTCTGGTTTGTGAAAACATCCGTGTGCAGAATTTTCTGAAAACAGCACGTCTGCCTCAGATTTTGAATCCCAGGGAATCTCTCCTTGGTGGTTGAACAAATGCATCACGCTTATACTACAAGGTGGGCGCTGGTGAAAAAATCCATTACTATGATTTTACGAGTTTATATCCTTATGTGAATAAAACCAAAAGATATCCAATCGGTCATCCAAAATTATTTATAAGGATTTTGAACCATTAGAAACGTATTTCGGATTAGCCTGGGTTAGGGTGTACCCACCCAGAAATCTTCTATTCCCTGTTTTGCCATGCAAAATAAACAAAAAGCTGTACTTTACACTTTGCCAAACTTGTGCTGTAACTCAACAACAGACACCCTGCACACACACTCACGAGGAAAGAGCGCTTACCGGTTGCTGGACAACACCGGAATTGCTTGCAGCCATTCAGCAGGGATACAAAATTGAAAGCATATATGATATATATATATATATATGAGGCATTTTGAGCAAAGCTCTACTGAACTTTTCTCAGAGTATATTAATGCCCATTTTTAAAGCTAAGCAAGAATCTTCGGGTTATCCTGAGAGCTGCCTAAACACAGAACAGTGTAAACAGTATGTATCCATGTTTTATGAAAAGGAAGGTGTACAATTAAGCGAGCACCTTATTAAAAAAAATCTGGCCAGAAAACAAATTGCAAAACTTTTTTTAAATTCCTTATGGGGTAAGTTTGCACAAAGACCTAATTTGCCACATACATCTTTAGTTCCAGAACAACTGTTTGAATTATTGTTTGCCCCAAATTATGAGGTATCTACTTGTGATTTTATTGATGATGAATGTGCCTGTGTGACATGGACATACGATAAAGATCATTACAACACACCGGCCAATGTAAACATTTTTATTGCTAGTTTTACTACAGCTGATGCAAGATTAGAATTGTATAATCTTTTAAACAAACTGAACAAAAGAATACTATACTATGACACAGATTCAATTCTTTATATTTCCAGAGCAAACGAATGGGACCCAGAAATTGGATGCTATATCAGGGACTTGACGAGCGAGGTACCAGCGAATGAATACATCACTGAATTTATAAGCACTGGTCCAAAAAGTTATGCTTATAAGCTATCCAATGGTGAAACCTGTCTAAAAGTTAAAGGTATAACATTAAATGTTAAGAACTGTGAAAAGGTTAATTTTCAAAGCTTAAAAGAACTGCTATTTGACTATGCAGAAAATATAAAACTGTCTTCAGAACATAAAAATATCAAAGTTGAAGATTTTGGTATTGTCAGGGTAAAACGCAGCTGGCATATAGAAACCAGAAAAATAAAAAACACAAAAAGTTGTATATGACAAGCGTATTAACAAAAATTTCATCTCATTACCTTTTGGCTATTGATTCTGAGATAAATACATAATTAGTAATGGACGTTCGTTTACAACACCCATTTTCCTGTATCTTAAGTGGGCCGAGTAACCATGGAAAATCTTTTTTTGTGAAAACATTACTAGAATCGGGAACTAAAATGATGTCTCACCAACCACAAAATATCCTGTATTGTTATTCCGTTTGGCAACCTCTCTAAACAGAATTGATGAAAAAATTCAGACATATAAATTTTATAGAAGGTCTCCTGACTCCTAAATGATGATGTATTGTTGCCCGTGATTAAATAAACTTAGTTGTCGTGGATGATCTCATGCAATCGGCCTGTAAAAGTAATGAGTTGGAATTGGCATTCACAAAGTATGTTCATCATAGAAATCTGAGTAATCTATATTGTTCAGAATCTTTTTGCCAAGGAAAACAGAACCGAACAATTACTTTAAATGCTAAATACATTGTTTTGTTTAAGAATCCGAGAGACAGACAACAAATATCAATATTGGCCCATCAGATGTACCCCACAAGGTGGCGCTACTTTCTCGAAGCTTATGAGGATGCCACTAAGTCAGCTTTTGGGTTTCTACTGGTAGATTTAAATACTAATACTCCAGATGACTTTCGTCTCAGAGCATCCACATACCCATTGCAGCGCCCAGTAGCTTACGTGTTTAAAAAGCCCCGGTGTCATTTGGTAAAAGACGTCATCCTAATCAACATGTCGCTATGGCCGAAATTAATGTGCCCGGGTCCATTTTTCCGAACATGGGCGTTCAGGCTTTATTTCAAGAGATTAAAAGTGATACAACACCGATTCAAACAACCAGTAAACAGCTTGGCCCGACTGCATCACGTGATTTTCCATCCACGCCGACCGGGCCTCTGGCAACACCAGATTATCTAGACAGATAAGAAAAAGGCCAGTCTTTAGAAAAGGTCAACTATTTAAAAAACACAGATGTATGAACCGTATGAATAAAAGTATTTTAAAAATAAAATTTTGAAAATAGTGTTTTAATATGGCTGTTTATTATTGCGTATTATGACCATTATTAGTATTTTCATTTAGATCATTTCTTTTGTTTGATTGTATCATGACTCTGTTAATTCTATGAAAATACTTTTACATCATGTGTTATTACTGTGTGAACATTTAAAATAAATAAGTAAATAAATAAATAAATAAAATATAAACATACAAACCCTTTTAATTTTTATCTGTCTGATTATTGGATTATTCACTATAATAACCACAGACACTTTTATGTTGGTTAATAGCTCATTTATTTTATTTTATTTTCAAACAAAGGGAATACACATAATTGTAACTTTTTTTTTTCTGCATACAATATTCTGCATATATATTTCTGCAAAAGCAAACACATGACTGACTTATTTCTGATTTCTGGGTAAACATGTCCAGTTTCATATTTTCAGTTTGTCCCCTTTTTATTTGATGAAAATATCTAACAACCATCTGGTCATTTAGATGAACATCTCCTGGGTACAACGCCAATATCTGGTTTATGGTAAGTCCTTTGCTTTTTTGATTCAAATAGAAAATACAATGGTGACCACAGGTTTTGGATAAAAACTCCTGTAACTGAATACGGTTATAAGTAATACAGTTGGCATTAATCTTCAAAAATTTCATAATAACTTGGGGAAATATTTCAGAATCTGGGGAATTCCATATGAGTCAAAAAATTCTGCTTTTCCATGATCCGCAAGGTAAATGGCAATCCAGTGCTTTCCGGGTTTATCATGGGGATCTGTGTTTACGATCATAAACAGAGGTCTAGCAGCCAACTTCTCCTATTCTGAAGGGAATACATCCAGAAAATGGCTGCGTGTCAGTGGCCCAGATACAAGGGTGGTCCTGAGCTGCTCGGTGTCCAGAGGCTGCATGTCTGAACATGTCTACGGCTTAACTGTAGTCATAAATAACTTGCCGACGCATGTTAATTTCAATGATTTTATCAAAAACCGCATACACAATCATATTCACTGTATCTTGCAGCGGTTCGGCAAATCTTATTTCAGTCCTGAGGTTGCCTGTGTTTCTCTGACACAGTGACCATTTGCAAAATCAGGCTGCAGAGGCTTGCTGGGTATCTGCTCTCCATCCAGGTAAAGAGCCATGAAGTTGATGTTGTTATGTTTAAAATTAAAGGGGTTGTGTGTAAAGTTGCCACTGAAAGCTGCATTGTCAACAAATCCCAAAACAACCAATTTTGGCAGCTGTCCCAGAAACAGGTTTTCCTGGTTGCAGACACGACTACCAGTAGGTATGCTGAACACTTTCATTTGAACCCGGTCGATTGGGTATTTTGCGTTGCTGGTCATCAAGGCCTCTGCATGACCCAGTCTGACTCCAGGGTTGACTTGAACTCTTTTCACAAACAATGATGCTGATAATATGGTGACCTTAAATTGATCACCATTGCTCATCAGACAAAAGTCATCCTTATTCCGTACCAACTTTATTTTCACATCAAACCCATTAATTAATAATTTCTCTTGAAAGAACAGATCTGCATGGATGTGACCTAATAAATCAACCCTGTGGCTTCTGGATGAGTAAGCAGCCCTTTTATTGAACCCCAAATTTGGGCCATCCAGAGCAGTGACTTGTGGACCGGGTGTGTCTTTATAGAACAGTCCAGCTGAAAATTATGTTTTCAGGGTCTCGTCTCCGTAATTTAGTACAGTTTCGATAAAAGCACGATATGGGTAACAGTTATTGCTCTGGCTAATCAGTCTGTCCCCAACGGTGATGTCTACTTGACTGACCAAAGAAGCAATCAGGTAGTTTACAAGGGCAACATGTGAATCGGCCAGAGTTGTTCCATCATTTTTATGTATTTTACAGCTTAAGTATAGGAGTGTGTTGTTGAGGTCCAGGTATTGATCATTTCCGGCAATCGAAAACTCGAGTGGAGCACTTTCTGACAATGCTGTGAGAGGCGGCACTTCAACATAGTAGCTTTTTTCAATGCTGGTTTGTGTTGGTGACAGCTGAAATACGTCCAGTTCCGATTTTGCACATTCATCTGATGCACAGTGTACAAAAGCCATGTTTAGAACATATCACCAGAATTTTGCTTAGTTCTGGATCTTCTCTTGATTGACTTTCTTTTCTTTTGGCAGAGTGTAAAGGTTTTTCCTCTTTGCTCTCTTCCTCTGTGGTGCAGGTGGCCCAGCAGTGCTAGATGTGGTGTGTGTCTTTTTCTTTTGACACCTCTCTTTATAACAATCATACCAGAACCTTCTTGTTGTGGTGTTGCAACTTTATTCATTACAGCACCTGTCACGTGACTCATGACATCATTAGCAATGCTTTTCGCTGCAGACTTGACATGAGGTTTAGCAATTTCTAGCCCACGCCTAAACAGAGGCACTGCTTTTCTGAAGAGAGCTTTAAAAATACCACCAATACCACCACCGTACTGGACCGGGAGACCATGAAACCCTGGTAGACCATTGCCAGCTTGTGTCTTGTAATAAGATGCGTAGGTGCATGGATCTCCATAGTTTTTTGTTACAAGCATGTTTAAAATTGATAGATCTTGCTGGACGAAAATGCAACTTGATTATTACCTTATCATACTGGAACGGAACTGGTTTATTCTGGTCCGTCTTAATTTCAATTCTTATAGTATTGAAGCTTTGCATGGCGAGAGGTACAGTATGTAGTGTAGCTTTTCAAAAAATATGGTGACATTGGCACCGTCTTCACCTTTTATGTTTACTCATCTCAGTAATGGCGCATTCGTATCTCCAACAAGTTGTGGTTCGATAATATCTGTATACACAAACATGGTGGAAAAACCACCTGTGATATCAGCCGAGTTAGGTGACTTGTAAGATGGCTTATCATGATCAAACCTGAGAATGTAAGCCAGCTCCCTGGACGCTTGGAGCAAAATGCTTTTATCACCCATCAGGCGAACGGTTCTACTGGATGGATTGTATTTAAGTATTGGCTTAGGTGATGACGGGTTGGTATTAATGACATGATTCATTTCCGACAACAATGCTTCTGTATTCCTGAAATAACCTTTGTTTAAAGTGTATGTCCATTTTGTTGATCTTGTTTCCTCATTCATTAGTGTAAATTGTGTTGGCTGGGTAATGGAATTGAACGTTTTTGGGTAAGTCATTTCCACCAATGCCACTTCCCAGTCTCTGGACAGTTCTATTGTCTTAGCTAGCTGAACGGTGAATGATGCTATCATGTTGTTGGGAAAAGTCCTGGCCGATGAATTACTCGGCAGTGTCACATAAAATCCATTTCTGACTTTAGACATTTTTTTTTTTCTTGCTTTCTCAACTCCTTATGTCTTTCACTTCTGAAGCCTTGACCCAACTGTTAAATTTCTTGTCCCAGCCAAGCCATTTTACTAATACATGCTTGTTTCTACCACGCCCACGAGTGGCTAGAATTTTCTGGATACCTGATTAGCATCGGGGTTTATTTTTTGTAACTCCTTTGCATAAAACGTCCCTTGAATTTCATCACCTGCGTAATCTTTTAGTTTATAGACAGGTTTGATCCGTTTAAAACAGTCCAAGATAATAAATATTTCATCTGTAAACGACTGCTCATACTCTTTTTCGAATACACCTTTTAATTTTGAAACTCGGACATGATCACCTATTTTGAAAATGCACGGAGTAGAATTTCTTTGCCCTGTCCTGCCATAGACTGTTTTCCAAACACTCAGAGCATTTTCCAGAGTCACATCTACAGGTCTTGTTTTAATCGTGGTGTGAAAACTGTGGTTATAACTCTGCAGAAAGTCTGACAGGACATCTATATACCAAAAAGTATTGGCATATGTAAAATATTTCCACATTTTGGACTTTAAGGTTCTATTGAACCGTTCTACTATGCTGGCCTTTACATCGCTGTTTGTGACAAAATGTACAATATTGTTCTGTCTTAGAAGTTTTTGTACTAATGTGTTATGAAATTCTTTGCCTTGGTCTGTCTGTAGCTTCTTAGGAACTCGGCCCTGTCTAAAGATCAAACTAAAACCCCAAGAAACTTCTTTCCCTGTCTTGGCCTTTAATGGTACAGCCCAAGCATATTTTGAGAGCACATCGATACACATGAGGATAAATTTATGACTATCATTGAATTTTGAGTAATAACACATCTCTATCAAATCTGCTTGCCATTGGTCATCAATCGTTGAAACAATGATTCTGTTTCTCTTGAACCTGAGCCATGCTGGTTTGTGCACACTGTAGGTATATTGTCCATTCATCCACTCCAATACGTTTTTTCGCTTAACATTTTCTGACGACTTGATGCATTTCTCAACAAGCTGTTAACACCACCAAAACTGCCAGGTTCCTTGGGTGTGTAATAGATTCTCTCTAAAGTTTTCTTGTACATCCTCTCGCCGGGGTCTGTCAATCACGCTCTCTGTACACACTCCGGGCGCTGCAAGCAGATAGGAGCAGGATGTCTGCTCCGCCACATTGATGACTTAACTTTTATGACACCTTACAGGCTCCCAAAGGTCCGTCTTGGATCACAAAGATGATCAGCCCCCAGTTTAGCATCAAGGCTAAGATTGGCCGACCATTTTCCTTACTCACGATTGACAAAAGGTCCGATGCTAGTCAAACCGCGCCCCGACAACAGGCAGAGATCAGAGTGCGGGGGGAAATACCCATTAACCAGGTGGCAGCAGGTGGGTACCGGAAATGCCAGGGGGGCGGGACATACACCTGTCAAAATCTGATGATGTATGATAGTGACGCCCCTATACTACTCCCCTGCTACAAATTCAAATTACATTTTTTAGCATCTTTTAGTAACTAACATATCTGTACTTTTTGTGATTTTTGAGTCAAATTTAATGATTTTAGTCTTACATATTTTAATTATTTATTGCACTGATGTTAGCTCTGTTTACAATGGGTAACTATTTAACAAAGTTATTTCTGACTGGAAAATTCCAGACCACAGCAATTCAAGAACACAATAATATTGTTCTGTCAGTTAACCTGGCTTTTTACTCTGTAGTAATTTGAAACATCAATACCCAGTCAAAGGTGAAAAATGGAAAAAAAACACAGGTAGTTTTTTTATGTTTTTCAACTGTGAACTTCTGAAACTGTCCATTTGCATTCTCAAATACAACTGGCAAAGTGTGGTGAAGGACATTTACAGTTAAAGAGTCAAAAACTACTTATGTTCCATTATAACTCACAAATATTAACAAGTTCAGAGGTTCTAGTGTTTAAAAGCTCTCTACTGAAAAATGTAAGTTCTGATTAAGTTTTGTCCTGGGCATGATGTTCAACTGTATCTGGCCCTGCAAGCAGTCCTCCAACTTGCAGAGAAATCATGAGGGTTGGTGGCAGGATTGGCAATCCAGCCACCATAAAAAAACTTCACAGAGCTCCGAGACTACAGAAAGGACTCCTTTTTGCTCTCCACGGGAGTAGCACTGCTGCAGCCGCCCATAGGAAGGCTGCTCGCATCATGAAGGGGATGGGGGAAAGCCCTCGGGAGCCCCATCCCCGGAAGAGTCAAAACTATTGGAGAGCCATTAGGGTCATGTCTGTTGGGGATCAGAACTGGTGTGGTGCTGAGGCATCGCTGTACTCAGGTCCCAATTTGGGGCGGCCCATACAGGTGGGCGCATGGAATGTCTTGTCTCTCTGACAAGATGATCATCTTCCTCTGCTGTCAGAGGAGCTGCGTAAACTCCGCATTTCAGTGATGGCACTCTCTGAGGTGCGCAGATCGGGGACTGGCCAGATCTCTGTAGGTGGATACACCTTTCATTAGTCTGGTTGGTCTGATGGTTGTCATACTCGGGGAGTAGCTGTTGCTGTAGCGGATTGGCTTCTTCCAATGGTGTCCGATGTCTCTCCTTTCAACAAGCGTATTATGAGACTCAGATTACAGCACTCTCTGGGTGCCTTGATTGTTGTCTCAGTGTATGCTCCGACCGCGGTAAGTGATGTCTTGGCGAGGAAGATATTTTATTCGCAGCTTCGCTCAGTGGTTGATGAGTGCCCACGAGGTGGCACTCCTCTGGTCATGGGTGACTTCAGTGCAGCCAGTGGCACTGACAGGGCTGGCTATGAGGATAGTCTCAGTCCTCATGGATCTGGTGACTGATCTGATTCAATGGAGGCTCTGATTGGGGTGCTGAGTGAGGAATCTGAGTGTCTGGGTTTGCGAGTGTTCTGGATAAAAGCCAAGATCCAGACCTTTAATAACCTCTTGGGCACAGCCATCAGCAGTGTGTCTGTTTGAGGAGAGAGTTTTGCCCTTGTTGAGAGGTTTATTTACCTTGGCAGAGACATAACTGACGCTCCCTCACAATGCAGGTAATGTGCCTCATTCGGGACTCCATGAGCAATGGCTCATTCGACAAACCAAGTCAAACCAACAGTACCCAAGGATTTTCCGGAGAGACACAGTACCAACGAAGTCCAGTCTTCATCTCAGGTCACTGGATAGCTTCCGTGTCTCACAACCATATAGTAAGACAGGAAGAACCAGGACTCTAAACACTTGGACCTTCGTCCTTTTGCATTGATATCAGGAGCGCCATACACCCATTTCCAGCGACTACATGACTCCCCATCCTCTCCCAATCCATCTACTGACTTCACAGGAAGAGACACCAGAGACACGAATGTCACTGCCAAGGTAAATAAACCTCTCAACAAGGTCAACATCCTCTTCACAAACAGACACACTGCTGATGGCTTTGTCCAATAGGTCATTAAAGGCCTGGATTTTGGTTTTTATACAGGACACTCGTAAGCCCAGACACTCAGACTCCTCACTTAGTCTCTCAAGCGCCCCGATCAGAGCCACCATTGACTCTGCGAAGATTACAGCATTGTCAGCAAAGTCAAGATCCGTGAATCTTTCTTCACCAACAGATACCCCACAGCCGCTGGACCCCACAACCTTACCCAACACCCAGTCCATACAACCATTGAACAGAGGAGGAACAAGAACACACCCCGATGAACCCCAGAATCAACAGGGAAAAACTCAGAGGTCTTGCCTCTACTCTGCACAGCACTCACAGTACCAGTGTACAGGCCAGCCATGATATCCAGCAACCTGGAGGGGATCCCGCGAATCATCAGGATGTACCACAAGGTTGCTCGATCAACTGAGTCGAATGCTTTACGAAAATCGACAAAGGCTGCAAAGAAACTCTGCCAATATTCTCATTTGCGCTCTATGAGAACCTTCAGTGCCAGGATGCAGTTGATGGTAGACTTCTTAAGAGTAAAATCAGACTGTTCCGATTGCTGGTTGGTGAGCAAGTGATCACGGATCCTATTGAGGACGACCTTAGCAAGGACCTAACCCGGCACCGAGAGCAGTGTTATCCCCCTGTAGTTGCTGCAATCCAGTCTGTCACCCTTCCCTTTCCAGATAGGGACGACAAGTCCCGTTTTCCAGTCAGTTGGGATGATGCCAGTCTCCCAAATTGATCTAAAGATTGCTTGCAATGCCAGGAGGACAGCCTTACCACCAGCCTGGAGAAATTCACCCCGTATACCACAGATCCCTGCAGCCTTTCCCCCTCTCAGCTGGTTCACCACCTGTGCAATCTCAGTGAGATTGGGTGGTTCACAGCTAATTGGAGGATCAGCCTTTTTGTTTTGTTTTGTGAAAAAGAAATAAAATTGTATGTACTGTATTTATTATTTTTCTCTCTGTATCATAGTGAGTATAATTGTTAAGAAGGAAGCCCTGCATAATAATAAACATTAATTCATATAGGGTGGTCCAGATCTAATTATGCAATTATCATTACGCTATAACAATGTGGAACATAGGATGTTGGAAGAATTTGGACCGCCTGCAGTGCATAGAAACAAGATCTCCCAAATCAATGAAATGTTTGGCCGGACTAGTAGCACCAATCACCCGAAATTGTATTGTTTTCCTGCATTGCATTAAGAGTTGCATAATTAGATCTGGACCACCCTGTACTTATACAGTAATTACACCTCAAGTATTAGGAATGACTAGCTATAGTTACACTGTTCTAAAACATGTAATTACATTAAATTACACTTTTACAATTAAATACACTTTTACAATAAAAAAAACTCTAGTACTATTAACAGTTTGAAAAACAAAAAACAGTTTAAAAATGCGCAAAAAAACAAATACATACATGTATATTTATATTAGGCGGCATGGTGGCGCAGTGGTAGCGCTGCTGCCTCGCAGTTAGGAGACCTGGGTTCGCTTGTTCTCCCCGTGTTTGTGTGGGTTTCCTCCGGGCGCTCCGGTTTCCTCCCACAGTCCAAAGACATGCAGGTTAGGTGGATTGGTGATTCTAAATTGGCCCTAGTGTGTGCTTGGTGTTTGTGTGTGTCCTGTGGTGGGTTGGCACCCTGCCCAGAATTGGTTCATGCCTTGTGCCCTGTGTTGGCTGGGATTGGCTCCAGCAGACCCCATGACCCTGTGTTCGGATTCAGCGGGTTGGATAATGGATGGATATTTATATTAAAGTAGTGGTTTAGCTGCCAATATCAATTAATTGTTTCAGTGAGCAAGAATGTTGTATTGCCACATATACTCACAATAATGTGAAAAATATTGTATACAATATCCATCCATCCATCATCCAACCTGCTATATCTTAACTTGAGGGTCACGGGGGTCTGCTGGAGCCAATCCCAGCCAACACAAGGCACAAGGCAGGAAACAAACCCTGGGCAGGGCGCCAGCCCATCGCATGTATACAATATATTTTTTCTAATGTTTTATTCCAACTATTCGAAATTGTAACACTAAACACAGTCATACAAAATAAATTGTCTTTGATGCTTTATATTTGGTTACACTTAATGGCTAATAAGCCTGTTTATGTGACTTGGCCAAATACTGGTGTTTAGTTGAAATAGTTCTCTCTGATGTTAATGATGATAGAGTTTTATTTTTTTACTGCATTAACTTTACTAATATAAGTAGTTCATTGGTCTATGATTCCAAAAGTTTTTTCATGGTTGAATAATTGTCAGCTCAAATCCAGTCATATAACTGTTGAAAAAAAAAAGAATAATATGAAGTTAGCGATGCATTCAAAATGTAATTTAAAAATTATTATGTTACAATGGCTTTACTGAGTTTGTTTTGAATGACTATGGCCCCAAAAAAATCTGTACATGGGATGCTGTAATTTGTAAATCTGACACTGCAATCACCAAGTAGGTTCTGAACTCAACTCTTTGGCATGCTAATCCTTTACTGTAAGAGTAGAACCCAGCAAAGTTTGAATATGTGTTCCATGTTTAATTTACCTTTAAGTAACGGCATGTTCCATTAAGATTATTAAAAGAATGGCTATTGTAGCTGTAGAAATACGTACAGATGGTGTAATTTATTATAATCCATGTAGATCATTTTATATACATTCTTGATTGCCTCCAGGTTATTAAAATTAACTAGTTCTGAGATTTACTTTTACTTTTTACTTTTATTAGAACAATTAGAACAATCTAGACGAGAACAGGCCATTCAGCCCAACAAAGCTCGCCAGTCCTATCCACTTGCTTCCTCCAAGAAAACATCAAGTCGAGTTTTGAAAGTCCCTAACGTCTTACTGTCTACCACACTACTTGGTAACTTATTCCAAGTGTCTATCGTTCTTTGTGTAAAGAAAAACTTCCTAATGTTTGTGCGAAATTTACCCTTAACAAGTTTCCAACTGTGTCCCCGTGTTCTTGATGAGCTCATTTTAAAATACAAGTCTCGATCCACTGTACTAATTCCCTTCATAATTTTAAACACTTCAATCATGTCACCTCTTAATCTTCTTTTGCTTAAACTGTAAAGGCCCAGCTCTTTTAATCTTTCCTCATAATTCAACCCCTGTAGACCTGGAATCAGCCTAGTCGCTCTTCTCTGGACCTTTTCTAGTGCTGCTATGTCCTTTTTGTAGCCTGGAGACCAAAACTGCACACAGTACTCAAGATGAGGCCTCACCAGTGCATTATAAAGGTTGAGCATAACCTCCTTGGACTTGTACTCCACAGATCGTGCTATATAACCTAACATTCTGTTAGCCTTCTTAATGGCTTCTGAACACTGTTTGGAAGTTGATAGCTTGGAGTCCACTATGACTCCTAAATCCTTCTCATAAGGTGTACTCTCGATTTTTCGACCGCCCATTGTGTATTCAAACCTAATATTTTTACTTCCTATGTGTAATACTTTACATTTACTGACATTAAATTTCATCTGCCACAAATCTGCCCAAGCCTGTATGCTATCCAAGTCCTTCTGTAATGATATAACGGATTCCAAATTATCTGCTAATCCACCTATCTTGGTATCATCTGCAAACTTAACCAGCTTGTTACTTATATTCCTATCTAAATCATTTATATATATTAAAAATAGCAGCGGCCCTAGCACTGACCCCTGTGGAACACCACTCTTAACATCAGCCAGTTCTGATGAGGTTCCTCGCACCATCACCCTCTGCTTCCTGTGTCTGAGCCAATTCTGCACCCATCTAAAAACATCACCCTGAATTCCCACTTCTTTTAACTTGATGCCCAACCTCTCATGTGGCACCTTATCAAATGCTTTCTGAAAGTCCAGATAAATAATATCATAAGCTCCACTTTGATCGTATCCTTTTGTTGCCTCCTCATAGAATTCCAACATGTTAGTAAAACACGACCTCCCCTTCTGAACCCATGCTGACTGTTCAGAATAACTCCTGTCCTTGTCATGTGTTGCTCAATCTTATCCTTAATAATTCCTTCCATTAATTTTCCTGTGATGCTTGTTAAGCTTACTGGCCTATAGTTGCTTGGATCTGCCCTGTCACCCTTTTTATATAATGGGATGATATTTGCCATTTTCC
>NW_024377199.1:5000-6575 GCF_016835505.1 Polypterus senegalus | reverse complement strand
ATTTCCAGGTCCTGCGGAGTCAAGGAGGTGCTTGAGAAGAAGCGCACCGTGCGGGCCCTGGCTGAATGGTTTGTGCGGTGGAAGGCCAGCCCTCCAGCAGGACAGGCGTGCAGGTGAGTGGAAACCTGTGCCAGAAAAAGGGGCGCAAAGCTGCGGTTATAATCATGCTGCCGGCTCCCACACTACAAGGCGCCCCCGTGGACTGCGCGTGCAGAGGGCGGGGAGGCGCTGGTGGATGTGGTCCAAACATCTCGTCCTGTCTGCGGTGCGTCCGGTGCTGGGGCTGCGCACAGGTCTCCTTCCCCCCATGGGGACGCCGCGTCACCGGGAGGGGGAAACCAAACAAGGCTACCCAAGGGGCCCGCAGCGGAGGCCAGCTGTCGCCCCCCGGTGGGCAAGGGCGAGTTTCCTGCCTGCTTCGCCCAGGGTCGCTGGAGGGGTTTGTGTTTTACCTGTGGTCACGCTGGTCATGTCTGGAGGGTTGTCCAAAGAGATGTCCGGGGGGCAGGGCGCCGGGGAAACACCCCGGACCTGTTCATTATGTTTTACAGGGCACAGCCGTGGAGCCAAAGATGCCACCCTGTCCTGAGAGGACCGGCCCTGGGGCAGGCTGATGGGGCCCCACAAGCCTCATCTGAGGGGGGGGAAGTGGGGAAGGACACGGTCCCACCCCGGGCAAGCCGCCCCTGCTGTATGTTCTGGGGGCCACCCAGGGGCAGTCCAATACCTCCCGGCGGCAGGCAGTCTCCCTCCCCGGCGGTGATTCCCCAACCGCCTGCGGGGGCTCCATGGGAGATGGAGTTCTCCACAGCTGGGTTGGGCCCGGGTGGCCGCTGGGCTCCCTTTTCCCACAGCCCGGCTGGATGAGTCTTCAGCCCCACCCAGAGTGCAATTAGGACCAGGTGGTTAAGACCTGGAACACTTCGGTGGGCTCTAAAGGGCCCAGCCACAAACCGCTCGCGAGCCAGACTTGGGAGGAAGAAGGCGGGGTTGTCTGGGAAAAGTGGTGGAGAGAGGTGAAGAATTGTGTTTTGTGTTTGGTGATTTTGGGACTGTGTTTGGGCTGTGTGGCACGGGGAAGAAGTGTCCCACAGCTGAAGAAAAATAAAAGTCATTGTACTTTTTATATGTGCCTCGTGTTTTTTTCTGTATGGGTCAGGCCTTTATAGCTCTTTGTTACAATATATATAAATCTTGCCTAAAAAGTGCAACAATTTTATGTTATGTTTTATGTCACTTTTATTGTCAGCTTTAAATTGGGCTAATTTAAAACCATATATATATATATGTTTGGGGTATCATTCTTTTCAGAATTTATTGAACTTTAATTTGATGTTGTTATATTTCAGATTCTTATTCTGTTTTAAATTATAAACCAAAAAATATAAAGGACTCATGTCTCATGGGGACAAGACTTTGTGCCAAAAGATTTAGCAATGCCCGTGCCGGAAATAAAGACAAAAAACAAGGCAAGATGAGATCACATGGCACGGGAGCAGCCAACCAACAGCTGATCGAGCAAAGAGGAGGTAAAAAACTTTTTTCCATTGTGTCACTGTTAAAGAGGACTATATA